>NW_004443965.1:17876347-17884141 GCF_000243295.1 Trichechus manatus latirostris
GTAAAACCAAATGAGAATAACGAGGTACAGGAGTCCAGTGACAAGGGCCAGAAGGCAGAAGGGGACAAGGAAGCTGGTGATAGGGAACCCAAGTCTGAGTAAGGATATTGTTGATGTGTTGTGAGATTGTTAACCATTGTCATAGGGCAACATTTGTAGTAACTGTTAGATGTGAAACTATTTTGTTCTGTAAGCCTTCATCTTAAATTACATTTTTAAGTCAAAATTGAAGACATAGATTTCCAGGATAAGATGACAGATTAGAATAATAACATACAATCTCTCTTCCCCCAAGCTAACAAAATAAAACAAAAAAGAGAATAAAAAAGCAAAGAGATTTAAAAAAAAAAAAAAAGTCACCCGTAGCAAACAAACAAGGAAAGCAGATGTTCACAGTTGGTAGCCAAAGAAAAGAGTCTTGTGCAACCCACAGTTCGACACAGCTTCTAACTTTGCCCCCACCCATCATAAACGCTGCTGAGAAAATGTGACTCAATGAAATCCTGAAAATTCTCGCTAATACTCAAACACGGGAAGAAATAGACTGAGGAACTTAACAGGTAGCCCTGGGAAAAACAGGAAAAAATCATCAAGAGCACAAATCCCTGCCAATTACAACTTCAGTATCAAGAAGGGCCACAGAGACCTGTCATCTTCCAAAGCATGGTGCCTATTTTGGGAAAGGACACCAAGCCCACAGGAAAGCACATTAAAAAAAAAAAAAAAATATATATATATATATATGTATATATACTGTTGAGATGATGCTGACTCATGGCAACCTCATGTGTTACAGAGTAGAACTGTTCCATAGGGTTTTTTTGGCTGTAACCTTTATGGAATCAGAACACCACGCCTTTCTTCCATGGTACCCTGGGTGGGTTCAAATTGCCAACCTTAAAGATCGTAGCTGAGAGCAAACCATTTGCACCACCCAGGGATCCTAGAGGAAAACATATACTAGCTACGTAAATAAGTCATGATGCAGGGCTGTGGTGAATGGCATTGTGGACCCCAGCTGCTCCCTCCTTTCCCTAGCCTTGTCCATTGCCACGTGACTTGCAGTGGCTCCGTTGCCCTTGGGGTTGGCCATATGACTTACTGTGTTTGACCAATGGGTTGTAAGCAAATATGATATACTCCACATCCCAGCCATTGGTGGTTGGCTCTTGTTACTTTCCCTCTGTTATGAGATTGGCTTGTCCAAAGAGGCACTTGCTTGGATGATTTTCATTCTGGATATTCACTTCAGTGCATTGGAAATGTATTCATTTCCTAAGGCTGTGTAACAAATTACCACAAACCTGGTGGCATAAAACAACAGAAATTCATTCCTCACAGTTGTGGAGGCCAAAAACCAAACCAAATCTGTTGCCATCGAGTCATTTCTGATTCATAGTGACCCAACAGGGCAGAACAGAACTGCCCTGTAGGGTTTCCAAGGAGCAGCTGGTGGATTCAAACTGCCAACCTTTTGGTTAGCAGCCTAGCTCTTAACCACTGCACCACCAGGGCCCCTCATGGAGGCCAGAAGTCTGAAATCAAGATGTTGGCAGGATCTAGCTCCCTCTATAGGCTCTAGGGGAGAATTCTTTCTTGCCTTTTTCAGATTCTCATGGCTCCTGGAGTTCCTTGACTTGTGGCAGCATAACTCCAAGCTCTGCCTCTGTCTTCATGTGGTCTTCTTCCCTGTGTCTCTGTGCATCTCAAATCTCCCTCTCCTTCCTCGTATTAAGACACCAGTCATTAAATTCAGGGCCCACCCTAAATCCAGGGTGCTCTTATCTCAATATCCTTAATTACATCTGCAAAGACCCTATTTCCAAATAAAGTCACATGTCTTTGGGGGAACAAAATTCAACCCACTACAGAAGTACACGCTGCACTAAGGACAAGAAGAAAAACGTTGGCATGTTAGCATTATGTCCTTCAAATGTTCATATTCCACTTGCTCTTTCCCTTCTTCTCTCCATAACCTTCCCCCTCACTCTCCAAAACATGTTGAGTTCTTCCTAAAAATATTGCCCTTAATAGAGTGTTCTTTTTGCCCCATGTCTGGCTTCTCAGTCTTGTAAGGCAGGTCCCAGATGAGGGTGGCTATCCTGAGATTCCATTGTGAAATCTGCCCTTCTCCACATTTATCTAGAGGTATGAGAGAGCTCATCCTCATGGGCTCATGGGAAAATGCTGGAGCTCTTGCCAGAGTATCAGAAGGAAAGGCCATGTCTTCAGACAGACTGGAGTACTCAAATCTGGCGTGGAGGGGATGATCCTCACCATAGCCTGATCTAAGCTTTCGCCCTTAAACCAAAAAAAACCTGTTGCCGTCGAGTAGATTCCGACTTATAGTGACCGTAAAGGACAGAGTAGAACTGCCCTATAGAGTTTCCAAGGAGGAGCTGGTGGATTCAAACTGCCAACCTTTTGGTTAGCAGCCAAACGCTTAACCACTGTGCCACCAGGGCTCTGTTAAAACAAAACAAAAAAAAACCCAAACCCATTGCTGTCTAGTCAATTCCAACTCATAGCAACCCTAAAGGACAGGGCAGAACTGCCCCACAGTGTTTCCAAGGAGCAGATGGTGGATTTGAACTGCCAAGCTTTTGGTTAGCAGCTGAACACTTAACCACTGCGCCACTAGGGCTCCCTTAGCACATATAAATTTACCCTTCATTGTTCTTGGTTTTCTTCTCTCTTCCAATATTCAAAATTTCTGAGATGTGTAAGTTGCTAAATCCGGGGCAGATCCTTTCTCCCCTGCTGTAACTCTATAGGAATTCTTGCCTGTTCCCTCAGTGTCTGCCCAAGATAGGTGCAGTTGTGAGAACTGCTGCTGCCTACAAAGTGCAGGCTGCTTGCTGCCCCCTGGGCTGCAGAACAGACGGAGGGAATGAGAGAGGGTTTTTGCTAACAAAGGCCTGTGGCAGAGACCTTGAGGCACACACTTGCCAGGCAGAAAATAGCTCAACATGATGATCTCAACGTATTCTTGATTGCTAATTTCCAGTTACTGTACTGAACACAGAGTTAGAAACAGTCTGTGCACAGAGGGTTTGCATTCTAAGTTGCCAGTGATATGCCTTGTGCATGAGGCTGGTCAATAAATATTATCTGATAAGCTGGCAGTCTATTGGGAGGGAAGGACAAACTGGCTCTCTGAATAGCTCAAGCCCTCAGCCCAAGAGGAGAGAAATGGGATTTAGCCAGAAGTCAAAGTCTGGCCTAGCTGAGAAGCACTAACAAAATGATAAACAACCATGCTTGTTTACGAGCAGGGAGTTTTTTATACCAAAGGGCTCAGATGCTTTTGAACACAGCTCCCAATAAATCTGCCCAATGGCTTCAGAAAGCTTTGCCTGATCTAATCATCCCCATTTTTGAGGAGGAGAAGTTGAGTTATGAAGATGTGAGTCAGCTTTTCTGTGGTCATACGGTACAAATAGCCCCAAAGTTAGGTTTCCTGTCTCCCAGCCAAGAGAGGCATTTTTCGGGCCTCTTACCTCCTTCACAGGACTCTTCTGATACAAGTGTCACCCACCAAACATCTGAAAAATTCTAAGGCCCAACATGGCCTTGGCTTTGAATTCAAGTTGGCAAACAATTGGAGATATGAAATGGAGATCTTCCCCAAAGGGAGCAGGAAAGAGGCCGAGAAGGAGATGCGTGTCCTCTCTGCCACCTCAGTGTCTTCTGCTAAAGGTAAGCAGACACCAGACACCTCTGTTGTCCCTGGTGTGCCACCCCCACAGGTGATGACTGGGCCTGGCGAATGGGAGACATTCGCCCCTCAGCACTCAGATCGCCATCTGAGACACTGGGTAACACAGCTGGCAAATACCAGACCACACACCTTGCCAACTCAGCTCTGTCCATCTCTGAAAATGAGTATCTGTAACTGCCCACAGGGCTGCTGCATCCACTCAGCTAATCTGGGACAGTGTGATATGCCTACAGCCAACTTAAAACAACAGTAAAACTAAGCAGCTTCCCCCACAGGCATGACTGCAAAGAGATTATCAGCAAAGGGAAAAATCAATACACTGAAATAGCCTTAAAATATGAAATGGATGTCCTCTTTCAACAAAGAGGCAAGATACCTCAGTTTCTTTTAATTCACCAGAAGCCACCAAAGAAGATAAAATAAAAACCCATGGGGTCTCCAGTCCTTAGAGACATGGCATACTGAATGTGGGAGACCAGCTGTCCAAGATGACAGGATTGTTGTTGATGGGCTATTATCTCCAGGGACATAGGCTTTGCATGGAGTTGCCATGGGCCGATCACAGCTGTTTATATCTGTTCTTTGTAATACTAAAGCAGCATTGCAGTCTAAGCCCTATACCTCAGAAACCTAGCTGCTGTCCCCTCAGAAACACAGGCGGCCCTGTCTTGACAAGAGTCTTCCAAGCACAGGTCAACCAGATAGCACAAGGTGGCACTGTGGCAGAAAGAGCACTAGATGAGGGGTCAGAAAAGTTGTTTCCTACTCCTGCCTCTGCTACCTGTTTGTACATAACTGGCTTCAGTTTCCTCTGTGGCAAAGTGAAGGTCATACCTACCTATTCCACCTGTTGATATGAAGCTCATATGACATCCTGTGTGTAAAATATAAGGTCTTGGGGTTAGTGGTATCCCAAGGGACTGTTCCACCATTGCTGTGGTTTGTGGTGGATCTCAAGGTGGTCTTGTCTGGGTATCTTAGTCACATATAGGACTTAGCCTTCTACCCCACCCTCCGTTCTTGGGGCCTTGTGAGTGTGCTGCATCTTTAGACGTTGCTGTGGGGTGGATCATTGCTCTTGTTGGATACTTGGTGGGTGCTGAGCTGCTTAACATCAACTAGTGACTGCACTGATACCCCAGTGCATGTCCCTGTTCCTGGAACACGTTTGCTAGAATCCAATGTGTACTCCACTCCAAGGAAAGATACCAAAGATTGTGGCAAGGTTTAGAGTGCCTCCCAAACCTGTCCCTAAAAATCAGCCCTAGAGAAAATAATATGAAATCCTGAGAATTAGCACTATTACACTATTATCTCCATACGAGTGGAAAGAAGTCAGTCAAGGTGGTGAGCAGAGAAAGTCCATCTCACACAGACTACTGAATGTCCAGGGAAGCATGATGCAATGCATCAACAACCACAACCCAAGGACATCTACTACAGGAGAGGTGAAGTAAACCCTGCTACAAACACTCTTAAAAATCTCTGAAGACACCAGCATTGGTGTCTTCAACCAAGGCTTTACATAATTTCCCACCTTTCATGCTCACTGCATTAGAAAAGGAGACAGAACAATACCCAGCCCTACAATATAAAGGGGAAGGTAGATCTCAGATGAGGTGGGAAGTGGTCAAATAGAATTTAACTATATATGTATATACATATACATATATATACACATACATGTATAATCATATATAATGATAATCATATACATTATAATCACATCATATAATATATATCAGAGCAATTAAAAGGTCCAACAGAGCTACCAGTGTAAAGAATCAGCAAGATAAACAGAAATGGCATGGGAATTATGCAAGTCATAGGAGGGGGCCTGGATGGGGTAGAACTTAGTATGTAAAAGACAGATGAAGAATCCAGTCTGGAAGAAAACAAAATCCATGGAACAGAAGAAAATTCTCCATGAATGCTTTGTTTTATACAAAAGCTTAATAAAGACATACATTCAATGAAGAAGAGCTCAAGTATAAGATAATAAAACAGAGAGAGAGAAAAGGTAGGGAGACAAAACAAAACATCACCACAGAATGAATGAATAAGTTTGCAAGAACCTGAAAAGCCAGGGCTGAAAACTAAAATGCGATACTCAATGAGGTGAAAAATTCAAGATGATCACAGGGAATGCATGAGGAAAAATAAAGATATGTAAATTGTGAGTTGAAGTCAGATGGTAAAAGACTAGAGCGGATGCATTTTGGGGTGTCTGCCTAGCCCCTAAGGAGCCCTGGGGTTGCAATGGTTAAGCACTTTGCTGCTACCTGAAATGTTGGCAGTTCAAACCTACCAGCCGCTCCACAGGAGAAAGATGTTGCAATCTGCTTCTATAAAGATTACAGCCTGGGAAACTCTATAGGGCAGTTCTACTCTGTCCTATAGGGTCGCTATGAGTAGGAATCGACTCGATGGCAATGGGTGGTGGTGGCCCAGCCCCTCTTCTCTGAGAATGGCCTCACCATCCATCAGATAAGTCTCATGGGCAGATCTGTGCCATGTGGCCCTGATTCTTGGCTACAGCTGAACAGGTGGAGCCTTGGTGTGGGTGGGCAGATGGAATTTCCCCAAGATTATGGAGTTGTGATTCAAGGATGCAGCCAGTTTCTGGGTGTGGCTGGACATGAGGGATGTATAAGCATGTGCTCTGGGAGGCAGACTTCTTCCATGTTTATGGAGATTCAGAGAAAGCTGATCTAAACAGAGAGGAGGAAAAGCTGACACACAGAGACAACCAGAGATGAGAGCCCGGGTGGCCCCAGAGAGAGAGTGGCTGCATTAGTCCCTGAAAGGAAATTCACCTCCTTCCCAGTTATTCCACTCTACATCCTTATACTGCATCCTCATTTCTTCACTGCACTAGATTGAGTTGATTTCTACTATTTGCAACTATAATAACCTTAACTAACTCAAGATCCTTTTGGATCAGATTGAGGAGTTTAGACTTTTTTCATTAAGCAATAGGGGACAGTGCACAGCGAGGAAAGCAGTAGCTCCTCAGATTACCATTTAAAGAAAATGTTGAAATGTTTCTGACAAACAGCTTGCACATAACAACCACTCAGTAAATGGCTCTTGAATTTAAAACTCAAGATAGGACATAATCATGTGCAGGACACTGTAGTTAAGAAGAGCTGCACAATGAGAACAAAATGCTGCTGCCTCTCACAAATTTATATGACAATCAAATGACCTATTACTTAGGAAATAATATCAACTGGGGGCCTCCAAATCTTCCAGGTAGTACAGTATATTTTCAGAATACATCTACCTATTCTGTCTTCTAGTGGTGTTTAGATGGCACAATGAAGTCAGTATTTATGGAGTCACCTCTTATATATGGTAATCACAGACAGATGGACGTACACTTAAAAATACTCCCAAGAAACAACTTGTACAACCTGTACAAGGAAAGGTCATGGAAGCTCCATAGACACATCCAAACTCCCTGAGGGACTGAATTGCTGGGCGGAGGGCTGTGGGTACCATAGTCTCAGGGAACATCTAGCTGAACTGGCATAACACAGTTTATAAAGAAAATGTTCTACCTTCTACCTTGGTTAGCAGCATCTGGAGTCTTAAAAGCCTGTGAGTAGCCATCTAAGATACTCCACTGGTCTCACCCCTTTGGGAGCAAGAGAGAATGAAGAAAACAAGATACAAGGAAAAGATTAGCCCAAAGGACTAATGGACCACAACTACCACAGCCTCCACCAGACTGAGTCCAGTACAACTAGATGGTGACCGGCGACCATACTCACTGCTCTGACCAGGATCACAACAGAGGGTCCCAGACAGAGCTGGAGAAAAATGTAGAACAAAATTCTATCTCACACAAAAAGACCGGACTTACCGACCTGACAGAGACTGGAGAAACCCCAAAAGTATGGCCCTCGGACACTCTTTTAGCTCAGTAATGAAGTCACTCCTGAGGTTCACCATTCAGCCAAAGATTAGACAGCCCCATAAAAGAAAATGAGACTAATGGAGCACAACAGTCCAGGGACAAGGACTAGAAGGCAGGAGGGGACAGGAAAGCTGGTAATAGGGAACCCAAG
>NW_004443965.1:17884241-17886910 GCF_000243295.1 Trichechus manatus latirostris
GTACTAACTGTTTAATGAGAAACTATTTGTTCTGTAAATCTTAATCTAAAGTACAATTTAAAAAAATACTCCCAAGAAAAGATGTTTCCCAAGTACGTATAAATATTAGGGGGATGCTAAGAGTGGGGAAACCTAGGTATTTCCTTTCCAGTCACTCACTACCTCTCAACCCTCCTCTCATTATGCTATTTGGAGACTCTGTCAGGGACCACAGTATAATGGACCAAGACAAGCTGGAAAATGAGCACATAAAAACACCATGATGAGGGGACTTAACACATTAAAGAATAAGATATTGGACCAGAGAATATTTGGCACAAAGATGACTTCTTAGTATTTACACCTCTCTTTACATATTTTAAGGAACCCTAATGGCACAGTGGTTAAAGTGCTGGACTGCTAACTGAAAGGTCAGCGGTTCGAAACCACCACTAGCTCATCAGGAGAAAGATGCGGCAGTCTGCTTCCGTAGAGATTTACAGCCTTGGAAACCCTATGGGGTTACTATGAGTCAGAAATGACTCCACAGCAGTGGGTCTGGTTTGGGTTTAAATATTTTAAAGATTTTCAAGTTGGAGAAAAACTGTCCTGCTTGTTCCAGAGGGAGAAACCAGAGGTGCATCTTTTTCATCCAAAAGAAGGAATATTTTCCCAACAATATGTAGTTGGTATGGTTTTTCCACCCCTTCTCTGGTAATAGCTTCTGCACTTGGCCACACAATGGGATGGGCCAATTCATGGAATCTCATGCCCTGTCCCTTTTCATGGTTTGCTGCATGAATCCAGTTTATGCTGTAGGCAACTCAAAATATCCTGCCCAGGACCCAACCGTAAGAGCTGTCTGACCAAGAAATGGCCTGTCTCTCAACAGTGAGATCCTAGCATAAGGCATGTTTACAAAGGGGCAAGAAGCAGTTTAAAGGAGACATTGGGGGAAGTGAAGAATCAAGTAGATGTCCCCTGCCTGACTGCACTCCCTGAATTGGATTCTCTCCAGTTTCACGGAATTAAATAATGGTAATGTTCTTCCTTCATAATTTATTAATTGACAAGCTGAAAATAATGCATAGTATGTGGTGCAAAAAAAACGAACACAATAAAATGATGTAAATAAATTAATACTATACTTGATCATAACTTAAATTTATTACCCAGCTCATCTGTATTTAATACATATTTCCCATTCTAGATCATAAGTTTCTTGAGGTCAGGGTCTTTGTTTTACTTATTGATTTCTGTATCTTCAGGGCCTAGCACAACCATTTTTTAATTAATTGAAATATAAGTGAATTTTTGTTTGTTTTTAAGTTTTCAGCATTTAAAGGAAATGACTTACTTAAATATAGGAATTTATCTCAAATGGCAAGTACAATTAATAGGAAAAAAAAAACTTTTTTCCCAGCCCCACCCTCGGTCCATTCCTTCCTCTGGAGGAAGGAGACACCTTTTCATAATGGTTGGCACTAGGTTTAGTTGTAATTTCCCCGCTATCATAAGACAATGGAGGGTGGTGGGTGGCAGTGGAGGGCAGTAGAGGGTGGTTTGCAATATGTGGGTGTCTGAAACAGGCTCTTTCATACACCAGAATGGGCTTGGCCCCTCTGGCAGGTTGTCATGCTGCTGTAGGATTAAATTAGTGTCAGATTTCTTACCTCAGCCCCTGTCTTAAGTTATCTAGTGCTGCTATAACAGAAATACCACAAGTGAATGACTTTAACAAACAGAAATTTGTTTTCCCACAGTTTAAGAGGTTAGATCTGAATTCAGGTGCCAGCTTTAGGGGGAAGACTTCTCTCTCTGCTGGCTCTGGAGGAAGGTCCTTGTCTCTTTGAGCTTCTGCTCCTGGGTGATCTTCATGTGGCTTGGCATGTCTCTTCCTCCATTGTCCAATCACATATTCATCATTTTCTTTTAAAGTCTCACCAGAAGCACGTTTAATGTCCACATTTCTAGCAACATTCTGTTGCTGGTGCCATATTTATGCTCTAAGACGATAGAGACTTTCTCTATAGCTTGCCTCACTTCCTTCTGAGCCCTCACCAAAATGACTTTTGATGTCCATAATTCTACCAACAGCCTTTTCAAAGCAATCTAGGCTTTTACGGTTAGGTACATTAAAACTCTTCCAGCCTCTACCCATTACCCAATTCCAAAACTGCTTCCACATTTTAGGTATCTGTTAGAGCAGCTCTCGTCTCCCCGAATCAAATTCTGTCTTAGTACTCAAGAAAAGGTGTAAACACAGAAGAAAACATTCTTTGATGGTTACAAGGGTGGAGAGGGAGAGGGAGGGTTATTTACTAAGTAGATAGTAGATAAGAATTATCTTAGGTGAAAGGAAGGAGAGCACTCACTACAGGGGAAGTCAGCACAACTGGACTAAACCAAAGCTAAGAAGTTTCCTGAGTACAATCAAATACTTTGAGGGACAGAGTAGCAGGGGTATGGGTCTGGAGACCATGCTTTCAGGGGACATCGAGGTCAATTGGCATAACAAAGCTTATTAAGAAAATTTTCTGCATCCTACTTTGGTGAGTGGTGTCTGGGGTCTTAAAAGCTTGCAAGTGGCCATCTAAGATGCATCAGTTGGTCCCAACCACCTGGAGTAAAGGAGAATGAAGAACACCAAACACACAAGGAAAGTAGTAGCCCAAGAGACAGAAAGGGCC
>NW_004443965.1:17887010-17913585 GCF_000243295.1 Trichechus manatus latirostris
CGCCCTGACAGGGAACACAACAGAGTTGCCCGGATGGAGCAGGAGAAAGGTGGGGTGCAGAACTCAAATTCTAGTAAGAAGACCAGCCTTAATGGTCTGACTGAGGCTGGAGGTACCCCAGAACCCTGGAAAGCATGGCCCCTGGATTCTCTATCAGCCCAGAACTGAAACAATTTCCGAGGCCAACTCTTCAGACAGGGATTGGACTGGACTGTGGGACATAAGGGGATACTCGTGGGGAGTGTGCCTCTTAGCTCAAGTAGATACAAGAGACTAAATGGGCAGGTTCTGTCCAGAGGTGAGATGGGAAGGCAGAGAGGGTTAGGGGCTGGTTGAGTGGACATGAGGAATCAGAGGTAGAAGGGAGGAGTGTGCTGTCACAGTAGGGGGAAAGCAATTAGAGTCACATAACAATGTATGTATAAATTTCTGCATGGGAAAAAATTAAAAAAAATTCTGTCTTAATTATTTAGTGCTGCTTTAACAGAAATACCACAAGTGGGTGACTTTAACAGACAGAAATTTATTTTCTCACAGTTTAGGAGATTAGAAGTCCGAATTCAGCGTGCCGGCTCTAAGGGAAGGCTTTCCCTCTGTTGGCTCTGGAGGAAGGTCCTTGTCTCTTCTGAGCTTCTGCTCCTGGACAATCTTCATGTGGGTTGGCATCTCTCTTTCCTTATCTCTGCTTGCCTAATCTTCACCTTTTATTTCTTGTAAGAGATTGACTCAAAACATATCCTACACTAATCCTACCTTATTAACATAACAGAAAATTCATTCCCAAATGGGATTATAACCACAGGCACAGAGATTAGGATTTACAACACACATTTTTGGGAGACACAATTCAATCTATAACAGCCCCAGACCCCATAAGACATGGAAGCCTCTTCCAAAAGCCAGTCATGGTAACACTGGCATCACCAAGCCCCAGATAGAAAGCACCACGACTTTGCAAACTGAGTTTCTTGGGCAGCAGAAACTGCTTGAACTTTTAAGCATGATTTCTTGTGGCTTTAGCAACTTTGGCAGCCTATACTGTCACTCTCTGACTTCAACCGGCCATCATCACAAGCCAATGGCCTAAGTTCTCTCATCCATAAACAGGTGTCCACAATCATCATCCAATAGCATTCATAAACCAAAAACCAAAATCAAATCCATTGCCATCAAGTGGATTCCGACTCATAGCAACTCTATAGGACAGAGTAGAACTGCCCCAAGTAGTTTCCAAAGAGCAGCTGGTGGATTCGAACTGCTGACTTTTTGGTTAGCAGCCAAACTCTTAACCACTGCTCCACTAGGGCTCCAATATCATTCATGGGACACTCTAACATACCGAAGCAGTTGTGGGGGCGGGGGGTCTAGAGGCTTGTCTTCTTCTTCTTCTTTTTTTTTAATAGAGTAAGGGCCTTCATAGGGTAAGGGGAACCAGTCCGAACTGCTGTCTCTATTCCTGGAGAGAGGAAAACCTGAAAAATCATTTAATTATGGTATCTGGACTTAATATTAACAAGCTCAAAAGTTTTCCATCACCCTTCAACAAAGCCTCTCAGCCTCCAAATGACTTTAGCTCCTTAGAGACAATCCATTCTGTGTCTGGGGCATCAGTCTGATTTACAGAGCATTTCAAAATATTTATATATTTTTTAGGGTTTCCATCATGGCCTCAGCCAGTAACTTGCTGTGTTTGAAAATGTCTGGGCAGTAATTGTCATTGTTTGCAACAGTTATTTTGAACTCCAGTGAGCGTCGTGGCATTTGGTAGAATCAAGGAATGCAATTACCAAGGTTGTATACATAATCTGAGTGACCTCCTGGCTTCAGAAGCTCAACCCCTAGGGAAAAAAGTATAACAACAGCAAAACGTTTGTTTAATTTTTCTTCTGTAGTTGGTCAGTGGTAGGTGGATTACATTATGGCCAATTTGGCAAAAAGATGTTAGTGTAACAATTCCTTATAAGTACAAAACAATGTCGAATTAAACATACAAGAAAGAATATGACTGGAACGATAGGCTCTTCTGACCCACTTTCCTACCTCAGTGTTTGTGGAGGAAATTAGATACTGAGAGGACGTCTGGTTCTGTAGTGACTCATCCTTCATGATGCAAGAGATTGTTTTTTACCAATTAAAAGAGGCACTCTAATGTCATTTAAAAATAAGTTGTTAACAGTTTAAGGATTAATGTTTAAAAAAATCTACTCAATAAGAAAGAGGCCATTTTGGAGTCAGTAAATGAATTTATAAGTTGCCCTGCATGTCACTAGGGATTTAGGTTTCTCGGGATCTTATCAGTTTCTGACAGGCTCAGGTTACTCCCAAATCATTTTCTCTCTCCTGTTGTTTTTTGCTTTCAGATACTCTCTGGAGACCACACTGCTAAAGCCCTTCCTGTAGTGTGAAACAGAACTGTTGAATGTAAGTAAAAAATCAATTAACAGAATCTCTTGATTTCTGAGCATACCACTGGTTTGAGGAACTCTGCTCCTAGAGATACAGAATTGTCAAGAGTAGTCTCAAAATTTCAGGCTTCCTTTAAAAAATAATAATAATTTGTCACATAGAAATACCCACAATCATTTTGCTAATACCTTTTGGCTTAATGCAATAGCTCACATTTCTTGTCTGTCTATACCAATGTAAGGTGCCTGTGGATCTAAACCTGGTTGCTTTTTAAAGCCTAAGAACCTGAGAGCTTCTCCCTGATCTAATGCTGGGTGGATGGCTTTGCTCCACCTGCTCCCCAGGGCCTTTTCCTCATGGTGGTGTTTGCTCTCCAGTTTGTTTTTAGACTGTCAGGAGGCTACTGGGAAACTAAAATGAAACTGGCTTTAAGCAGGTCCTCTAAAAGCCTGTGAGGGCATGAACCTCCCAGGGGTGATTCAAGGCCAAAGAAATGAGACCCACGTGCCTCTGGGCTCTCTCACTGTTTGGGATCCATTTTTATTTATGCCACTTGTTTACCAATCACTTTACTTTACCTGGAGTCCCTGGGTGGTACAAACGTTTAATGCTTTTGGCAGCTAACTGAAAGGCTGGAAGTTCGAGTCAGCCCAGAGGCACCTTGGAAGAGAGGCGTAGTGATCTACTTTGGAAATATCAGCCACTGAAAACTCTATGGAGCACAGTTCTACTCTGACACACATAGGGTCACCATGTCGACTCAAGGGCAAGTGGTTGATTTCACTTCACCTACTGTTTCCTCACCCCCGCATAGAATTATACCAAGCATAGACCACCACCACTACTCCCCCAAAACACACACACACACATTTGTTCTGAAGCACTGCTCTAAACTCACAGCCAGGCTTGCTCCCTGCCAGGCTCCCCAGACATCTATGAGAACTGCAAATGCAGCGCGCCAGGAGCATACACAGGCTGTCTCCAAAAAAAAGCACAGCCAGCGATCTCAGTGGGGGAAGAGCTTCGTCAAGACAGGCTAATCATTCCCAGTCACGCTGGATGCTGCAGGACTGCCTGTAGACAGCTGTCATCCCCATTGTTGCAGAGGAGACAGCCAGCCTGGAATAATTAGGGAGGGTGTCCGGAGCCCAGACACAAGCGCAACTCACATGATGGTAATAATAATCATATCAAAGTGTCCACTACCTAAAGTGGGGGCCTCACGCACTGTCTCTTGACAAATCATCCAGAAAACTCCAGATGGAAGTTGTCTTCAAGAAGGATCTCAAGGTTTTTGTTTTCAGATTATGCACAGGACCAAGATAAAATATCTTAGTAGCTACCATTTACATAAATTATATGGCTCTGAAATGCCGATTTTGTATACAGACAGGCACATCTTTCAGCCAAAGGAGCTTTTATAGTGTGAACTTTACTAGGTACTTCCTCCTTCTTTCATGGATACTCAGTTGCCCTGGTTTGTCTTTTATTACTGTAAGCATGGCTTTTGATTAAAGAAATGAAAGCATTGACATTTTTGTTCATTCATTCATTCATTTTAAAAGGAGACTGATGCTTTTGTGATGTAAAGATGTTCCCTGGGAAGCAATGACAACCTCTGCTACAAGAGCTGACTTAACAACAAATACATTATTCTTGCAGAATTTTCCCTTGTGCCAGGAAAGCAAGTGATCTGAACATCAAGGGGGAAAGCTGTTGTTATGTTCATGTCATTCCCAGGAAGCGGAAAGGACTCCAGATTCTTTAGTGTCCACTCCAACCTTAGGCTAAAACACCTCACACCACAAGCTAGCAAATTAACCCTTTAATAGAAATCTTTAAGCCTATTAAATTTACATATTGGAGGAACAGGGAGACTAAAAATTTATCATCTGTCATCTATGCCTGAGTCTGAACGGAAGATTTGAGAGCAGATTTTTTTTTTTGAGAGCAGATTTTGATAGAAGGAATTATAGAATGCTGGCATTTAAGAAGTCCAGAGAGAATATCAAGCCCAACGTCTTGGTCCTAATTATACCTTCTAAGTGGCCCTTGAACAGCTCCTGTCAGTCTAGGGGACAGTTCTATGGGAGGGTTGTTTCTTGGAATTCTATCACCAAGTGACATTGGTCATAATTCTGTTGTTTGGAGCAAAACATTAAGTTATTCTGTTTTTACCTACAGCTCTTCCAATATCTGAGGATAACCACCACGTTTCCACTCAGTCCTCTATTCTCTAGGTTCTGGTCTCTGTTCCTTCAACCTCTCTTTGTATGATGTGAATTCCAGATTCCCTCATATCCTAGCTTCCAGCCACTAAATCTATTCCATTAGATCAGTGTTTTTAAAATGTGGTATCTACAAAAGGTCCACATAAACCAGAGACTCCATCAGCCTGAGACCAGAAGAACTAGATGGTGCCCAGGTACCACCAATGACCACCCTGATAGGGAACACAACAGAGAGTTCCTGATGGAGAAGCAGAAAAGTGTGGAGCAGAACTCAAATTCACATAAAAAGATCAGACTTAATGGTCTGAGACTGGAGGAACCCCCGAAGCCATGGCCCCCAGGCACTCTGTTAACTCAGAACTAAAACCGTTCCTGAAGCCCACTCTTCAGTCAAAGATTAGATTGAACTATAAAACATAAAATAATACTCATGAAGATCATGCTTCTTAGTTCAAGCAGATATACGAGACCAAAAGGGCAGCTCCTGTCTGAAGGCAGGATGAGAAGGCAGGAAAGGACAGGAGCTGGTTGAATGGACACGGGAAACCCAGGCTGGAAAGAAGGAGTGTGCTGTCACATTATAGGGATTGCAACAAGTGTCACATAACAATATGTGTATAAATTTTTGTATGAGAAATTAACTTGAGCTGTAAACTTTCACCTATAACACAATTAAAAATAAATAAATAAAATAAAATGCAGTCTCTAGAACTGAACACAATATGCCAGGTGTTCTGCGGAGCACAGATGGACCACTATGTTCTGTGATCCAAATTCTATAATTCTAGTCTCAGAGCCCGCTCAAGGCCAACTGAAAATCACAGATCTCCTTCTCATAAACTTGTATCAAGCATGTCACCCATATGCTGTACTTATTTTTAATGTAAAGTTTATATTTACCCATATTTAATTTCTTGATGCTTCCAGTCTCTTGTAATAAGTTTGTATCTTGATTCTGATATCTTTTGTGTTTGCTAGCCCACTTAGTTTTGTGTTATTCTCAAATGCAACAAACAGGTCTTCTTTATATGTTTATCAAAATCATGAATAATAATATGGACCTTGGCCTAGGAGACTTCCCATGGCTGGAAGCTCAATCCATGGGTCTTGGCTAATTTGGACTTGGCTACTTTGCTGATTAAGTCCTGGCCCTCAGCTTTCTCTGCCATTCTGGAGGAAATGAGAATTGCCAGATCATATGGTAGTTCTATGTTTAACTTTTTGAGAAACTGTCAGACTTTTCTAAGGTGGCTGCACCATTTTGCATTCCCACCAGCAATGGATAAGGGTTGCAATTTCTCAGAGGGAGAGAGTGAGCTGCAATGCAGACCCAATAACAGCCTCAGCCAACTCACAGGAGACTCTGGTGCTAAAACAGCCCAAAGAATTCTCCCACTTTGGGCAAAAATGTCTAAGCCTTCATGACCCTGCCTCAATCAGTCACTGTATGTGAACCACTCCAAGAAAGATATGACCTTGGGTGAGCAGCTCTTTGTAGCTGAGGCAATCTATGAAGAGGCCGTCAGCTGAGGTCTGTCCACCGACAGCACCCCAGCAGCTGGGACAATTCCTTCCTTGTCACCATGGGAGTCAACATCAAGATTATGCAATAATGTAGGCTTCTTTTGTTAATTATTTCTTTTTTAAAGAACTTCTCATGCCTTTTAAGCTTTACATAGTTCTCTTTGGCCTTAACCATAAAATCTTCCCTGTATTTTCTCTGAGCTTTTTGAAATCTGCCTTCCTTAACTTTAGGTAACATGGAACACTGAGCTGACATGGATTAGGCCCCTCCCACTATATAAAGAAATAGGGAATAAAAAATAAAAAACAAAAGTTGACATAATATCGAGCAGTAATTAAAAGCAACATCATGATAAGCGGAGAAAAGATTGAAGTTGTCAAGGATTTCATTTTATTTGGATCCACAATCAACACCCATGGAAGCAGCAGTCAAGAAATCAAAAGATGCATTGCATTGGGCAAATCTGCTGCAAAAGACCTCTTTAAAGTGTTGAAAAGCAACGATGTTGCTTTGAGGACGGAGGTGTGCCTGACCCAAGCCATGGTGTTCTCAATCGCCTCATATGCATGTGAAAGCTGGGCAAGGAATAAGGAAGACTGACGAAGAATTGATGTCTTTGAATTGTGGTGTTGGTGAAGAATATTGAATATACTATGGACTGCCAAAAGAACGAACAAGTCTGTTTTGGAAGAAGTACAGCCAGAATGTTCCTTAGAAGCAAGAATGGCAAGACTATGTCTCACATACTTTGGACATGTTATCAGAAGAAGGACACCATGCTTGCTAAAGTAGAGGGTCAGCGAAAAAGAAGAAGATCCGCAATGAGATGGATTGACACATTGGCTACAACAATGGGCTCGAGCATAGCAACAATTGTTGAGGATGGTGCAGGACTGGGCAGTGTTTTGTTCTGTTGTGCATAGGGTCACTATGAGTCGGAACCAACTCGATGACACCTAACAACAACAATTAAAACTGATATGTGGGCATCCCATGAAGTATAGCACTGAAGACCCTTTGAGGGTGGGTCCTGGGGTTCTAATGATCATGTGAGATAGGAGATATGGCCTTGGTCATGCAAAATAGTAAAAGCTGGAATTGACCATTTGACATAATGCCCGAAGCTTAAAAGAGCTGCTCCAGTAGATTAAAAACCAGGAGAATTTAACTTAATACTTCCCAACTCATTTTACGATACCAAACCACACAAAGACATTATTAGAGAAGAAAATTAAAGATCATTATCCCTCATAAACATAAAGACAAAAATCACGAAAAAGAAAAAGTAGCAGATCTAATCCAGCTATATATAAAAAGGGTGAAACATCCAAGTGAGGTTTATCCCAGTATCGCAAGATTGATTTAATATTTGAAAATCAGTTGATGTAACTCATCACATAGGAGCCCTGGTGTTGCGACAGTTATGCGCTTGGCTGTTATTCAAAAGGTTGGCAGTTCAAACCCACCCAGTGTCTCCATGGGAGAAAGACCTGGCTATCTGTTCCTGTAAAGATTACAGCCTAGAAAAATCTATGGGGCAACTCTGTCACATGGAGTCACTATAAGTTGAAAATCAACTCCACCACACCTAACAACCTAACAACAACAATCACCATATTCCCGTTGCTGTCAATTCTGACTCATACCATATTAGTAGACTAAAAAAAAATACCAGATGATTATTTCAACAGATGTAGAAAAAGCATGTGACAAAATCCTATGTGCATCTATGATAAAAACTCTCATCAAACTAGGAATAGAAGGGAACTTCCTCAACCTGAAGAAGGACATCTAGGAAAAATTTACACTTAACATCATATTTACTAATGAAAGAATAAATGTTTTCCCCCTAATATCAGCAAAAAACCAGAAATGTCCACTCTCCCTATTCCTATTCATCAAAGCAATGGAGGTCCCAAGCAGTGCAATAAATTCTTAAAAGAAATAAAAGGCACAGAGATTGAAAAGTAAGAAGTAAAATTGTTTATTTACAGATGACATGATTGCCTATGCAGAGGATACTAAGGAATCTGAAAAACCACTGATAGAAAAAATAAGTGAATTTAGCAAGGTTGCAGGATATAAGGTATACATACAAAAAAATAATTGCATTCTTACATCTAACCAAAAAAAAAACCTGGAAATTGAAATTAACAAGAAGACAGCAGCATTTGCAATAGACTTTCCAATTAAAAGGTAGAGACTGGAAAAATGGATAAAAAACATGATCTGACTATACACTGTCTACAGGAGATTCACTTTAGATCCAAAGACAGAAATAGACTGAAAGTGAAAAGATGAAAAAAGATATTCCATACAAACAGTAACCAAAGAAAACTGGGGTGACTACCCTAATATCAGACAAAACAGACTTTAAGACAAAAATCATTAGCAGAAACAAAGAAGACATTATTTCATAATAGAAAGGGTAAATCCATCAAGAACATGTAACAATTATAAATATATATGCAACTAACAACAGAACCCCAAAATATAGGAGGATAAAAATGATAGAACAACAAGAATAGCTGAGGATTTCAATATCTCACTTTCAATATTAGATAGAACAACTAGACAAAAGACAAGAAAATAGAACACTCGAACAACACTATAAACCAACTAGACTTAACAGACATATATAGGACACTTCAACCAACAACAGCAGAACACATATTCTTAGCAAGTGCGCATGAAACATTCTCCAGGATAGACTATATGTTAGGCTACTTAATAAATTTAAAAAGATTGAGATTATACAATGTATCTTCACTGACAACAATGAAATGAAATTAGAGAAGGAAATCTGGAAAATTCACAAATATGTGAAAATTAAACAATATACTCTTAAACAACCAGTGGATTAAAGAAGGAATCATGAGGGAAATTAGAAAATACTCTAAGATGAATGAAAAACAAAACATACTATGTCAAAATTTAAGGGATTGAGCAAAAGCAGTGATCAAAGTAAAATTTATAGCTGTAAACACCTACATTAAAAAAGAATAGTGATCTCAAATCAATAACCTCATTTTACACCTGAGGGTACTTGAAAAAGAAGAGCAAACTAAACCCAACCTAGCAGAAGGAAGGAATACTGAAGATCAGAGTGGAGAAAAATGAAATAGAGAATAGAAAAATAATAGAAAGAACCAGCATAACTAAAAGTAGTTTCTTTGAAAAGAGCAATAAAATTGACAAACCTTAGCTAGACTGCACAAGAAAGAGAGAAGACTCAAATTACTAAAATCGGATACGAAAATGGAAACATTACTGTTGACCTTGCAAAAATATAAAGAATTATAAATTATGGTATGCCAACAAATTAGATAATCTAGAGGAGATGGACAAGTTCCTAGAAATATACAAACTACCAAAACTGACTCAAGAATAAATAGAAAATCTGAACATACCTATAAAAAGTAAAGAGATTGGATCTGTAATCAAAATGCTTCCAACAAAGGAAAGCTCAGGAGCAGATGGCTTCACTGGTGAATTCTATCAAATATTTAAAGAAGAATCAACAGTAATCCTTCTCAAATTCTTCCAAAAAATAGAAGAGGAGAGAACACTTCCTAACTAATTCTATGAGGCCAGTGTCATCCCAATACCAAGTCAGAAAAAGACATCACAAGAAAAGAAATCTATAGACCAAGATCTCTTATGGATATAGATATCCATAATACTAGCAAACTGAGTCCAGAGGCATATTAAAATGATTATACATCATGCCTAGTGGCCATTATCCTAGAAACGTAAGGGTGGTTGAACAGTTGAAAAATCATCAATGTAATACACATATTAATAGAAGAATAGAGAACAAACACATAATCATCTCAACTGATGTAGAGAAAGCATTTGACAAAGTTCAACATCCTTTCATTATTAAAAAAAATACTTAGCAAACTAGGAACTGAAGAGAACTCCCTCAACACAATAAAAGGCATTTATGAAAAACCCACAGCTAAAATCATACTTAATGGTGAAAGACTGAAAGCTTTCCCCCAAAGATCAGAAACATAACAAGGATGTCCATTCTTGCTACTTGTACTCAACATTGTACCAGAAGTTCTAGTCAGGGCAATTAGGCAAAAAAAAAAAGAAAGAAGGAAACAAAGAAAAAGTATCTAAATTGGAACGGAAGAAGTAAAACTATCTCTATTCACAGAAGACATGATCTTATATATAGAAATTCCTAAAGAAGTCACAAAAAAACTATGAGCTAATAAACAAATTCAGCAAAGTTACATAATACAAGACCAGTATGCAAAAATAAGTTGTATTTCTATACACCAGCAATGAACAATCCCAAAATAAAATTAAGAACAAAATCCTATTTCTAATAGTATCACAAAGTATAAAATACTTATGAATAAATTTAAGCTAAGAAAAGTACAGAAGAAATTAAATTAAAGACGACCTAAATAAATGGAAAGACATCCCATGTTCATGGATTAGAAGTCTTAACATTGTTAAGACTGGCAATACTCTCCAAACTGATCTACATATTCACTGCAATCCCTATCAAAATTCCAACAGCCTTTTTTTTTTTTTGCATAATTGAATAAGCTGATCCTAAAATTCATATGGGATTGCAAGGAACCCTGAATAGACAAAACAATTTTAAAAAAGAAGAACAAAGTTGGAGGATTGACTACTTCCCGATTTCAAACCTACTACAAAGCTACAGTAATCAAGACAGTACTGCCATTGGGACAGACATATAAATAAATAGAACAGAAATAAGAGTCCAGAAATAAACCATACATCTATGATCAGTTGATTTTTGACGAGAGTGCCAAGACTATTCAATGGGAGGAAAGAATAGTTTTCAACAAATGGTGATAGGAAAACTAGATATCTACTTGCAAAAAAAATGAAGTTGGACTCTTACTTCACACCATATACAAAAATGAACTCAAAACAGGTCAATGACCCAAATATAAGGTCTAAAACTACAAAATTCTTAGAAAACATACGAGTAAATCTTTGTGACTTTGAATTTGGCTATGGAATCTTGCATATGACATCAAAAGCTTAAACAACAAAAGGAAAAATAGATAAATTGGACTTTATCAGAATCAAAATATCCTATCAAGTAAGTGAAAAGACAACCCACAGAATGGGTGAAAATATTTACAACTCATATATCTGATAAATATCTAGTATCCAGAATACATAAAGAACTCTTACAACTCAACAGCAAAAAGACATATAACCCAATGAAAATATGGGAAAAGAACTTGAATAGACATTGCTCCAAAGAAGATATACAAATGGCCAATAAGCACATTAAAACATATTCAAGATCATTAGTCATTAAGGAAATGCAAATCAAAACTACAGAGACATATCACTTCACACAGACAGGATGGCTATAATTAAAAGAAGAAAAAGAAAATAAGTTTTGGTAAGGATGTGGAGGAACTGGAACCCTCATGCACTGTTGGTGGAAATAAAAAATGGTGCAGCTGCTGCAGAATTCAGTTTGGTGGTTCCTCAAAAAGTTAAACATAGAATTACCATATGACCCAGAAATTCTACTTCTAGATATATATCCAAGAGAATTGAAAACAGTTGCTCAAACAAAAAATTGTTCATTGCACCATTATTCAGAACAGCCAAAAAGTGGAAACAAGCCCATGTCCATTAACTGATATGTGGATAAATAAAATGTGGGATATCCATACACCACCACTGATCTGTCAGTTTGTCTAACTGTGGTGGCTTTCGTGTTGCTGTGATGCTGGAGGCTATGCCACCAGTATTTCAAATACCAGCAGGGTCACCCTTGATGAACAGGTTTCAGCAGAGCTTCCAGACAAAGGCAGACTGGTAAAAAGGAACTGGCAGTATATTTCTGAAAAAATTGGAAAAGTGAAAACCTTATGAATAGCAGCAGGACATTGTCTGATATGGTGTCAGAAGATGAGTCCCTCAGGTTGGAAGGCACTCAAAAGACAACTGGGAAAGAGCTGTCTCCTCAAAGTAGAGTCAACCTTAATGATGGATTAAAGGTTGTGGGACCTTAATTTGCTGATGTGGCACAACTCAAAATGTGAAGAAACAACTGCAAACATCCATTAGTAATTGGAATGTGGAATGTACAAAGCATTAATCTGGGAAAATTGGAAGTTGTCAAAAATGCAATGTAATGCTTGAAGATCGATATCCTAGGCATTAGTGAGCTGAAATGGACGGGCATTGGCCATTTTGAATGAGACGCTCGTATGGTCTATTATGCTGAGAATGACAAATGGAAGAGGAATGGTATTGCATTTATTGTCAAAAAGAACATTTCAAGATCTATCCTGAAGTACAGTCCTGTTGGTGATAGGATAATATCCATATGCCTATAAGGAAGTTCAGTTAATACTACCATTACTCAAATTTACACACCAACTACTAATGCCAAAGATGAGGAAATTGAAGATTTTTTAGCAACTTCTGCAATCTGAAATTGATCAAACATGCAATCAAGATGCGTTGATAATTACTGGTGATTGGAATTCGAAAGCTGTAAACAAAGAAGGATTGGTAGTTGGAAAATATGGCCTTGGTGATAGAAATGGCACCAGTGAACCCATGATAGAATTTTGCAAGACCAATGACTTCTTCATTGCAAATTTCTTTTTTCAATAACATAAACGACAACTATACATGTGGACCTTCCTGGATGGAACACACAGGAATCAAATAGACTACATTTGGGGGAAGAGATGATGGAGAAGCTCCATATCATCAGTCAGAACAAGGCCAGGGGCTGACTGTGGAAAAGACCATCAATTGCTCATATGGAAGTTCAAGTTGAAGCTGAAGAAAATTAAAACAAGTCCAGGAGAGCCAAAGTACAACCTTGAGTATATCCCACCTGAATTTAGAGATCATATCAAGAATAGATTTGACTCATTGTACACTAATGATCAAAGACCAGACAAGTTGTTGGATAACATCAAGGACATCATACATGAAGAAAACAAAAGGTCATTAAAAAGACAGGAGAAAAAGAAAAAACCAAAATGGATGTCAGAAGAGACGCTGAAAGTTGCTCTTGAACATAGAGTAGCTAGAGTGAATGGAAGAAATGATGAAGTAAAAGAGCTGATCAGAAGATTTCAAAGGGCAGCTCAAGAAGACAAAGTATTAAAATTAAATGTGCAAAGACCTGGAGTTAGGAAATCAAAAGGAAGAAGATGCTCAGCATTGCTCAAGCTGAAAAAACTGAAGAAAAAATTCAAGTCTTGAGTTGCAATACTAAAGGATTCTATAGGCAAAATATTGAATGACACAGGAAGCATCAAAAGAAGATGGAAGGAATACACAGAGTTACGGTACCAAAAAGAATTGGTCAATGTTCAGTCATTTCAAGAGGTAGCATATTGTTATGGATTGAATTGTGTCCCCCCCAAAAAAAAGTGTGTCAACTCGGCTAGTCCATGATTCCCAGTATTGTGTGACTGTCCACCATTTTGTCATCTGGTATGATTTTCCCATGTGCTGTAAATCCCACCTCTCTGATGTTAATAAAGTGGGATTAGCAGCAGTTATGTTAATGAGGCAGGACTCAATCTACAAGATTAGTTTGTGTTTTAAGTCAATTTCTTTTGAGATATAAAAGAGAGAAGAGAGCAGAGAGACATGTGGACCTCACACCACCAAGAAACAAGAGCCAGGAGAATAGTGAGTCCTTTGGACCAGGGTCCCTGTGCTGAGAAGCTCCTTGACTGGGGAAAACTGATGACAAGGACCTTCCCCCAGAGCCAACGGAGAGAGAAAGCCTCCTCTGGCACTGGCACCCTGAATTCAGACTTCTAGCCTCCTAGACTGTGAAAGAATATATTTCTCTTTGTTAAAGCCATCCACTTGCGTTATTTCTGTTACAGAAGCACTAGATAACTAAGACACACATGATCAACAACCTGTGGTATTGAAGGAAGAAGTCCAAGTGCACTTAAGGCATTGGCGGAAAAAAAAAGGCCCCAGGAATTGACGGAATACCAGTTGAGATGTTTCAACAAATAGATGCAATGCTGGAAGCGCTCACTTGTCTATGTCAAGAAATTTGGAAGATAGCTACCTGGCCAACTGACTGGAAGAGATCCATATCTGTGCTCATAAAGAAAGGTGATTCAATAGAATGTGGAAATTGTTGAACAATATCATTAATATCACATACAAGTAAAATTTTGCTGAAGATAATTCAAAAACGGTTGCAGCAGTACATTGACAGGGAACTGCCAGAAATTCAAGCCGGATTCAGAAGAGAACATAGAATGAGGGATATCACTGCTGATGTCAGATGGATCTTGGCTGAAAGCCAAGAAAGATGTTTACCTGTGTTTTATTGA
Source organism: Trichechus manatus latirostris (assembly GCF_000243295.1). Taxonomy (NCBI): domain Eukaryota; kingdom Metazoa; phylum Chordata; class Mammalia; order Sirenia; family Trichechidae; genus Trichechus; species Trichechus manatus. Next base: position 17,901,518 of record NW_004443965.1, read on the forward strand.
CTATGCAAAGGTTTTCGACTCTGTGGATCATAACAAATTATGGATAACATTGCAAAGAATGGGAATTCCAGAACACTTAATGGTCCTCATGAGGAACCTGTACATATACCAAGCAGCGGTTGTTCACTGCATGGTTTAAAGTCAGGAAAGGTGTGTGTCAGGGTTGTATCCTTTAACCATACTTATTCAATCTGTACATTGAGTAAATAATCCAAGAAGCTGGTCTATAGGAAGAAGAATGCGGCATCAGGATTGAAGGAAGTCTCATTAACAACCTGCGATATGCAGATGATACAACCTTGCTTGCTGCAAGTGAAGAGGACTTGAAGCACTTAGTGATGAAGATCAAAGACTACAGACTTCATTATGGATTATACCTCAACATAAAGAAAACAAAAATCCTCACAACTGGACCAATAAGCAATATCATGATAAACAGAGAAAATATAGACGTTGTCAAGGATTCATTTTACTTGGATCCACAATCAACGCAGTCAGGTAATCAAATGATGTATTGCACTGGGCAAATCTGCTGCAAAAGCTTTCTTTAAAGTGTTCAAAAGCAAAGATGTTACTCTGAGGACTAAGGTGTGCCTGACCAAAGCCATGTCTTTTCTATTCATATACATCAGAAAGCTGGACAATGAATAAGGTGGACTGAAGAAGAATTGACACCTTTGAATTATAGTATTGGTGAAGAATATTGAATATAACATGGACTACAAGAAGAACAAACAAATCTGTCTTGGAAGAAGTGCAGCCAGAATGCTCCTTAGAAGCCAGGATGGCAAGACTTCATCTCACATACTTCGGACATGTTATCAGGACAGACCAGTTCCCGGAGAAGGACATCATGCTTGGTAAAGTAGAAGGTCATCGAAAAAGAGGAAGATCCTCAAGGAGATGGATTGACACAATGGCTGCAACAATGGGCTCAAACATAATGACTGTGAGGATTGCTCAGGACCTGGTATGTTTCGTTCTGTTGTGCATAGGGTCACTATGAGTAGGAATCGACTTAACGGCACTTAACAATAACAACAGCAACAGCAACATATCCATACAATAGAATATTACTCAGCCATAAAAGGAATGAAGTACTGATGAATGCTATAACACGAATGCACCTTGAAAACATTATGCTAAGTGAAATAAGCCAGACATAAAAGATTACATATTTTACAACTCCATTTACTTGAAATATCCAGAACAGGCAAATCCATAGAGATAAAAACAATTAATGTTTAGCAGGGGCTGAGGGAAGGGAGAAACAAGGAATGATTGCTTAATGGGTATAGAGTATCCTTTTGCAGTGATGAAAATGTTCTGGAATTAGATAGTTGTGATGGTTATACAACGTCGTGAATGTACTAAAAGTCACTGAATTGTACATTTTAAAATTACTATAATGAAGAATTATATGGGGGAAAAAAACTCTGAATGCCTGATTCAAAGGGAAGTTAACAATAAAAGACAAGGAAGATCCTTTTATTCTCAAGATATGTCATGATATATTATTGACTGACTAAAGATTTTGCTGCAAATGAAATTGGGGTTGACAACATATGTACAGAAACTGTGCATTCTATACATTATTAAAACAGCCTAATTTTATTAATTGTATTATTTTCAGTATCAGTGATTCATTATATATTAAACAAACAAGGCTAGATAAGAAAATATACAAGTAAACTTATTATAATCTAAATGGTGAGTCCACCTCCTTTCCTCTCTGTCCTTGAATGAGGGTAAAATGGGAAAAATAAATGAATGATTCTATTAGTCTCCATTCCTATAGGTTTCTCAATATGAGAATCTTGTCACTCTGAGTGCCATCTGGGTGTATAAAAATATGGTATTTCTCACACAATGCGGCCCCTAAAATGCAAGTTAATTACTTTATCAGTGTTCAGATCAAGAAACAAGAATGTATTTGAACTCTGGAGGAAAATCTGGCTGTGTTGAACTTGCTAAGAGATGACAACTTGCTGCTCCTGACAATAGCACCTTCTTGAGGAACTATCCAGGAAGATTTTGACTCTACATGATTTCACATTATCTGCTGGCTTAAGAAACTTAAACTCATATAAGCTGTGCTCCACTGCCCTGAGAAGATTCTCCATAATTTTTGTGTCACTTGCCTTCATCTATTTTCTCTAGTTTCATGTCATTCCTGAGAGTGGAAAGCAAACACGAGTGCATTAACACAGGAACTGAGGAGAATCCTTGCCTATGTCACAATTCTGTCCATATTCAGAGATAAATTAAGTCACAAAATATTCTCACTTCTCACCTTACATTCACTGATATACTCATTCATCAAAAAATTCATGGTTACTTGCTATATGCCAGTCACTGGGAATCAACTGCGAAAATCCATGGGCCCTCCTTTCAAGTTACTCCCTCATAGAACAGGCATAAACACAATCAAATAACGTATGTAGTCGTAAAGAAAATCCAATGTATAAGTGCAATAACTGAGTTACGGAAAGCAACAAGGTATAATGGACTAGCGCACACATCTTAGAGCCAGTGACATCTGGGTTTCAATCCTGGCACTGGAAACTTATTAACTATGAATACTTGGGGAAGTCACTTAACGTCTCTTCACCTCAGTTCCTAATTTCTTTATTGGAGATAATGATCCAATATTATCATATTGGATATAATATAATATTGGATATATTAATGATAATACAGAACACCTAACCCAGTTTAGGGTTCAGAGAAAGCCTCCCTGAGAAAGTGACCTTTACAGTTTGGTTTAAAGGATCAGTTGCCATTAATTGCAGAAGAGCAACTCACACAGAAGGATCACCATGTGCAAAGGCCAAGATAGAGCATTGCTCATTGAAGGACCTGAAGGAAATTTAGGATTATGAGAGCTAGGAATGCAAGAGATGGGATGAGAGAAGTAAGCAGGAGAGAGGCTGTGGAGGGCCCATTAAGCCTTGGAAAACAATTTAGACTTTTAGGTTTAAATAAGACTCGACAAGTCTTCAGTTTTAGAAAAGTCATGGCAGCTGCTTGGAGAGGATGAAATAGACAGGAGTGAGGTTGTTTGCAGAGATCAGTTAGAAGGCTTTCAGTAGCTTGGATGAGATGTGGTGTGTACAGATGTGGTGTGTGAATGATGATGATGGTGTGTGCAGAGTGAATAGAGAAACAGATTTGATTTATTACATTTAGCCAGAACTCTCTCAAAGAAACAGGAACCATCTCAAAGAAGCTCAATTAAAAGTGGGCAACTTTTTGGTTCCGGTAACCAAATTACGGCAAGGCAAGAGTGCTGTTGGTCCTGCAATGGCTGGATCGGCCAGACGCTCTTTCTATATTTGTCCTCATCTCTGAAAGTTGGCTGTTCACTTTTTCAGCCCTGGTAGGGCATATGACCTATCGGTGACTCAGAAATCATGTCCTTACAGCTTCTGACTAAAGAAGAAAGAGACCTTCTCTCTCTCAGATTCAGAACATAGAATCCCAGGAAAGACTGTGATTGGTCAGGCTTAGATCATGTGCTCACATCTGGACTCATCTCTGTGGCCAAGGGAAGAGGTACTTTGTTCAGGCGACACGTTCCTGCCCGTGGTCTGTTACCAGATAAGTGATAGGGAGATGCAGGCAGTCCTGGGCAGACACAAAAAAGGCACCGCAGATATTCAGGTGGTAGAATTAGCTGAATTTGGTGATAGATTGATTGTGGAAAGGGATAGGAATAAGCCAAGAATGACACTTAGATTTTTAGCTTGGGTGGCTGGGAAGATGTGGGGGCCATTCTCTGAGACAGAGGAATAGAAATAAATTTGAAAGAAAAGATAGTGAGTTCAGATTTGTACCTGGTGAGTGTTGAGCATATGGGACATCCAATTTGAGATTCCCAACAATGGGCCTGGTGCTCAGAAGAAACAGCTAAGCTGGAGAGAGCTTTGGGAATCATCACTGTTGAGATGGTCATTGCAACCCTGGGACTGGATGGAATTTTCCATAGGGAATGTAGAGTGAAAAAAGAAGTGGGTCGAGGAGGAACTCTGGGGAGCACCAACATCTAAAGGGGAGACAGAAAAAACTAAGAAGAAGAAGAAAGAAGGAGGAAACTAGGAGAGAATCCTATTAGTATGTGAATTCTGATTCACAATGATTAGAATAGTTGGCTCAGAAGGATAAAAAAAAAACTGGCGGGAGAGTGAAAGAGAGAAGACCTGCTCCCCAGTCCCCTAAGAAGCTCACAAGCTCACTAAGGAGACAAGATGACCAGAACACATCAGCTAACAATGCAAGTCATGCGTGATAGGTGCCAAAATGAGTTCTAGTCAGGAGGAAGAACACTGTGAATCAGGGTAGCCAGAGGACGCAGGACTGAGAAGGATCCTAAAAATGGATAAGATCTGAATAGTGGAGGGGTGGGGCGGGGGTGGGGGAATTACAGATTGGAGCATCTTACGCACAAACGAGGAATTATACCAGGAACATTCAGGAGCCATGCTTACACTGGGGATTGGTGAGGGTAAATCAGACCAGATGGAGAGAGCCTTGAATGCCAAGCTAAAGCATCTGACAATAAACTTAATTTGCTAGGAAGCCTTCACAGGTTTTGGAGACTCCCTACAAGAAATTGTCCTGTATGTATGTATGTATGTTTGTATGTAGTATTTCCCTTCAGAGCATCCCTGTTGAGCCGGACCTGTTATATAAACGTGTTTCTTCCTATCATGGTGAGTGTCCCTTTGTTGACTTAGTTTTAATGAATGTTAGGTACGAGGCTTTGACACTTGGGGTATCTGGGACTGTTCAGAAGCTTTCACCAACAGGTAGTTAAGTTTTCTTTTCTTCATTCCTATTACTTCCAGTTATGTCCCACAGAGACCATGCAAAACAATTCCACATTCTCCTTATGTTTATATTCTGAGGATACTTATAGGTTTCCATATTCCCTCTGCTTTGAGCTTAGCCAAGGTATACATGTTTAATTCTTTTAATCTCTCCCCCTAAGTCACTCCCTCTGGCCCCTTAATCATCCTAATTGCTCTTCCCTGAACAGCGGCCAGCTCATTATGTGCATCTTCCTTGTGATGTGATTAGGAACATAGTATTCCACGTGTGGTCTCACTAGACCCATGTATTTCCTCCCAGTTTCATCATCTGATGGCACCCCTCCTGCTATCCTCCCCCTCCCCACAGTGCACCCTAGCCTTGGTAAATCCCTTATCTCAGCAGGTAATCTTCTCATTTCCAGGTGGCCTGTTCTGAAGCTTGGAATCTGTGTTCACCACATGTTCTCCCCCAAGCTTCCATCCCAAGAGGTCTCTGAGTGGGAAGGTGGCCTGGGACCAAGTCGAGTATCTCTGGAAAATTGCAGCTAAGCTTGCATAAGCCAACCTCGGAAGAGGGGAGGCCGAGAAGCGCCCAGAGTTAAAGGATGCTGCGGCCTGCCACGAGCTCTCTGGCCAGCGGAGCTGTGACAGCCTTACAGAAGGTGCAACTTGGAGGCTGCCTTCCTGTTTCCAATTATCCTTTTTATCTCTGCTCTAGCCCCTCTCCTTACCTAAGTGTTTTCATAGCTCTCAGCCATTACTGTTTAGCTTTGTGAGGATAAATGTGAAACAAATTATAAATATCCTGTTTCAAGATGTGTTATCACCCTGTGAATAGAAACCTCCAGAAGCCTGGGTCTTTTGAAAGCTCGAGTCTTTTTTTTAAGCTTTGGGAAAAAAAACCCTCTGCAACTCTAAGGATGTGGTGGCAGAGGTTAAACTGCCTTTGAGAAAGCCAAATGTTTGGATTTCAGTGAAGGTTGACATGGAAACCCACCTGAGGCTTCCTCGGTATCTCGGGAGGAAACAAAACCCGAGATGGATGTTCTGCTGCAGGAGGAGCGCGGGCATAGAGCAGCGTGCTGGCGAGGCAGGACGGGCCGGCCTGGCAGCGGGGCCGAGCTTGAGGATGAAATGCCCGGGGGCGCAGAAAAGGGAAGACGAGCGAGAGGAAACGAAAAGCCAGAAACGGCTCGACTGTACGTGGGTGCCCGGGGAGGCCCCGGCCGTCCCAGAACTTTCCAGGACGAAGGGGCCTACGCCGCCGCCATTTGAAAGTTAATGCTTTTATTCCAACCACTTTCTGTGAGCAGTTTAATAAACAGCAGCCGCGAGGCCCGGAAGCCGCTCCAATGGCCGACGCGGCGAAGCGTCCTGGCGCCCTGGGCGGGGGCGCGGCGGGGTGGGCACCATCCTCTCTCGGCCCCGGGGAGGGCGGCCTGCAGGGCTTCGGCTGCAAACCGGCCCAGCCGCCGCTGCAGGGCCCGGAGCGGGTTTCCAGAAGGCGCGCCCTGAGAGGACGCTGCCAGCTTCCAGCGTCCAGCGAAGAGGGGGAATGCAGATACTAGTTAAGCTGTGCCCACTGCTCACACCTTAGGGTTGATTGCTTTGACCCGATCTACATTTATGCATATGAAAACTAGTGAAAAAGAGGGTTTTGTTGTTGTTGTTGTTGTTATGGGGAGAGGAGTTGGGGGAAGAGCGATCCATAGGGAGATGGGGAAGAAGAAAGAGAAGGGAACCTGTAGGAAGAGAAATGGAACACAAGTGCTGTGTTCTTCCACCTTCTCTTTGTCTCCATTCAACAGGGATTCCATCCCCACGGTGGGCCAGGCTTATGGGATGGGCTATTCCTTGTCCCCTTGGCGGTCACAGACTCCACTTCTCCTTTGGGTACTTGTCTTAGTCATCTAGTGCTGCTATAACAGAAATACCACAAGTTGATTAACAAAGAGAAATTTATTATCTCACAGCCTAGTAGGCTACAAGTCCAAATTCAGGGCATCAGCTCCAGGGGAAGGCTTTCTCTGTTGACTCTGGAGGAAGGTCGGTGTCATCAATTTTCTCTTGGTCTAGGAGTTTCTCCGCACAGGAACCTCAGGTCCAAAGGATGCGCTCTGCTCCGGGCGCTGCTTTCTTGGTGGTTTGAGGTCCCCATGTCTCTCTGCTTGCTTCTCTTTTGTATCTCAAAAGAGATTGGCTTAAGGCACTACCTAATCTTGTAGACCTCATCAATATAACTGCCACTAATCCATTTTATTACATCATAGTGATAGCATTTACAACACACAGGGAAATTACATCAGATGATAAAATGGTAGACAATCATACAGTACTGGGAATCATGACCTAGCCAAGTTGACAGATATTTTGGGGGGACACAATTCAATCCGTGACAGTACTTAAGATGCCCTAGAAAAGAAACCTCTAGAACCTTTCCTTTCAGGTCTCTGAGGGCCTCCATCTTTCACAGCACCAAGTTCCTTCCAAGTTGGGGTTATCCATTCAGCGTAGGGTTATTCATTCAGGTAAAATGCAGGATGCCCAGTTCAATCTGAATTTCAGATAAACAAGGAATACTTTTTTAAGTATAAGTCTGCCCCGTGCAGTATTTGTTTGTTTTGCTAAATCTGGCAACCCTAGTTCAATATGTATCTATAATTCTTCCAAATCTCATTCCTGCCTAGGCAGCAACTCTGTAGAGCAGAAAGGAGGCAGTTCTCATGGTGCCCAGGCATTAGACACAATTTCTCGCCTTCCTCTTCTCCTCTCTAAAACTGATACAAGTTCAGTGGCAGGCCAAATGCTCGAGTGTTTTGGGGGACATATGACCCCAGTGGTGGTGTCCTGGTTGCATAGTGGTTAAGGGCTTGGCTGCTAACCAGGAGGTCAGCAGTTCGAATCCACCAGCCGCTCCTTGGAAGCCCTATGGAGCACTTCTACTCTATCCTATAGGATTGCTATGAGTCGGAATCGACTTGATGGCAATGGGTTTGGTTTTTTGGTTTAGAATCCACTGGACGGCAATGGGTTTGGTTTTTTTGTGGTATATGGAACCCTGATGGTGCAGTGGTTAAGACCTATGGCGGCTAACCAAAAGGTTAGCAGTTCGAATCCACCATTCGCTCCTTGGGAACCCTATGAGGCAGTTCTACTCTGTCCTGTAGGGTCACTTATGAGTCAGAATCGACTGCATGGCACACAACATCAGCAGCAACAGGCCTACTGTTGGAATTTCCAATGCGAGATAACGTTACCAGTAAGTGCTTTATTTTCCTCGATTGGAGGAGTTCACAGCATGTGCTGTGAACATAAGAGTTAAATAGTCATCGCCCTTTGTAAGAAGCAACTCTAACTGGGGTTTACATTTGGGATTAATAGTAAACTCTCCAGGCCTTGCTGACAGAAGAATGTAGTTGCCCAAATAAACAATTTTCGATCAGGACTCAGGACCAACCCTCAGAGCAGTCAGGCTCTTCCTAGCAAGGAGCATTTCCCAACTCTGAAGTAATTTGTAAAGTGCCGAGGAAACATTTTCAAAAAATGGATATCTTAGATACCATAAAAGGGAAAACAATGCTCTCTTTGAAGTAATAAATACCCTTTGCAGCAGAATTCCTTCGGTTTGCATTTCTGAATTATTTCCTGATAATGCTAGGCTGACAGTGCCTGAGTGGTACCTACTGCCTAGTTAGGAAGAGTCTAGTGGAACATGTGGGTCTAGGGTTTACTGTCCTCTAAATGTTCCACATTCTTCTTCTTTGTACATGTAACTAAGAATACCCCCACTGACTGGATTACCACAGGCTTCATGGGGCTAGCCTTTCAGACACAGAGGTGGGGGGCCCCTCAGACCGTGGAATGTGTATACTACCTTCCCCAGTGGAATTCTATTATACTGACTCTCAGTGGCCACTATTCCTCCAGCCTCCCTAACCAAAGAGATAGAATAAATTATCAACATTTCCTGATGGCACTGTGACTAGAAACATGAATGTACCGGGGAGCACAGAAGACTTGTTGTTCTACTGGGAGGTCTTGAATGGCTTCGTGAGGACACTCCTGACAGGCACTGACTCTCTCAAACTCCAAAAGTGCTGCTTACTCTGCCCCCTGGTGCAAGTTGGTGTTCGGCTCATCTGGTAAGGAATTCCTCCCACTTCTAGTGATTTCGTGAGCAGCTTGGGAGAGTTCTGCCTCCCAGGGGGCCGATGAATGTTTCTCACTTTGTGTGTCATGTGCTTAGGGCTTCAGGAAACGGAAGAATTGAATTTCCTTCCAACTCATTCCTTCAACAAATATTTGTTGATTACCTACCAGGTCCACATCACTCTTCACACAGCTGTCAAGGGAGGCAAGCTTGTGGATGAATGCGATTCTGAGTCATCGTGGGTAGTGATGAGGGGGTGGGGTGGGGAGGAGAGAGGATGAGCAGGCAGGAGGTTAGGAACAATAAACAAACCAACAACAGGTGCTCTTGAGTCCACTTGGACTCCTGGCAACCCATGTGTGTCAGAGTAGGACTATGTTCCATAGGGTCAATGGCTGGTTTTTCAGAAATAGCTCACCAGGGCTTTCTTCTGATGTACCTTTGGGTGGACTTGAACCTCCAGACTTTCAGTTTGCAGCCGAGAACATCAATCGTTCGCACCACCCGGGGCTCCAGGAACGGTAAAGCCACTTGAATACCCAATGTCTGGCCCTGTGCCTGGCACAAAGCTGATGTTCAGAAAATATTTGTTGAATCTATTTGAGGATGAATTATTCTGAATGATTAATTTTTTTATTATCCCCAAGCTAGTAGCTCTTTTTCAATTCATTAAAAATCTCTTCTCAATACTCCTTTAATAATGTTGTCTACGAAACAAAGCTGGGGTTTTTTTTGTTTTTTGTTTTTAATGGTTAAAACCCTCACAGTATATCAAGCTCTCGTTCTGATCTTGGACTGTGACTCGGTGGTGGTGAATCTTATAGCTACAGGTGAATCTTATAGCTACAGGTGAATCTTATAGCTATAGGAGTCCCCAGGTGGTGCAGGTGGTTAACACACTCAAATACTAACCAAAACGTTAGCGGTTCCAATCCACGCAGAGGTGCCTTGGAAGAAAAGCCTGGTGATCTGCTTCCCAAAAATCTGCCGTTGAAAACTCTATGGAGCATAGTTCTACTCTGATACACGTGGGGTTGCCAGGAGTCGGAAATGACTCCATGGCAAGTGGTAACTGGTTTAATCCACTGATCCAAGGACTGGTCTGACTTTTCTGAAAAAAATCCCATATCTGAGTTTATGGAGAGTCTTATCACAGTGAAATCCAGTGTGTGATGTTTTGGGGTCAGAATGGGAAAGAGAGAAAAGTAGCTTGCTAGCAAAGTGGGCGTTTCTCAGGAGTTCTGTATTTACCCCATGGGAAGATGCAGGTTGTTTAGGGTTACCTAAATAAAGTGGATGAGTCTCTCTTCAGTCTTTGGCTGGCAAGTAAAAATATTCTGGGAGACCCCCATCGAAGCCACGTGGTTGCCAACTCATCCTGCACCAGATTTTATGGAGAATTTTGCCCTGGAGCTGGCATAAGAAAAAATGCCACTAACGATTGAAACAATTAGTTACTTATTGAACCCATACTGTGAGAACATTCCATGGTGCTTGGTGCAGTGGGAGATGGAGAAGAAAGAGTTAAGTCTTTGTCCCTAACTGCCTGAAGCTTGCAGTGTAGGAGGATTTTACAGGCAAAACAATTAAGTACTGTTATGAGAAAAGCAATGTGGAGAAGGCAGAGCAGGATATGGGTCAAAGGAGTTGGAAGAGCAGGAGGAACTTGAGCTGAGAGTGATAATAACGATGTGCCAGGCACTGTGCTAAATGGACTGCGTAGATTGTATTTGGACAATTGCTTTCTTCATTTTATAAACGAGGAAACCGAGCCTTAAAAAAGTTGAGTAACTTGCCCGAGGTCACTGTGCAAGTAAATGGCAGAGATGGGACGGAAACGTTTGTACAGGAGAAGGTGAGAAGAAGGATGGGTGGAAATTCTAGGTTAGTGGAAAAAATAGTCCCTCCACCACCTCCCCCCACCCCATCATCTTTAAAGTGCGAATAATAATACCTACCTTTGAGGATTGTTAGCCGGGATAAATGAGAGCATTTGTGAATGTTCCAGACATTGCCTGGTGCTCAGTAGGAAGTCAGACTGTATTAGTGGAAGGGGAGGTGAGGACAGACATCTCATAGAGGGAACTGTGACATGACTAATGGAGAGAAGTGGGAAATAAATTTGGAAAGGAAAAGGGACCCAGTTTATAGAGGACCTTAAAACCTAGTAGAGAGGGTGGAGATTGATGTGCTATTAGATACTTAAACAAAAGTTATTGTCCTTTTCTGATTTTAAAAGAAGTACGCCCTTATAAATATTTTGAGGAAAACCCCCAAGAAACTATAAAGATGAAAATAAAATGATCCTACCACCCAGAGATAATCACTGATAATCTTTTTTTCTATTATCTTCTATTAGGATCCTAACTTTATGAAAAATGCTCAGAACAAAAGGTAAAAAGAGCAGAGCTTATTATATAGTGTATGATTACACTTTATAATTCTTCATGGTTACACTATATAATAAGCTCTGTACCTTTTGTTGTGAACATTTTCCTCACCACTAAATAATATTAGAAAAAAGGTTTTTAAGACTACAGAATATTAACAACATAGAAGTACCATAATATATTTAACATTTTCTGTATTGTTGGCTATTTAGGTTGTTCTAATCTTTTGCTATTAGAAATAGCACTGTGATGAATATCCTTATACAAAAACTTTAACTGTATTTTTTTTTTTTATTATTTCTTTAGGCTGAATTCCTAGAAACTAGAGACACTAGGTCAAAGGGTATAAATGTTTTTAAGTCTCTTGATTCATATTGCCAAATGGCTTTCCAGAAAGGTTGAATCAATTTGTATTCTCACCAGCTATGTATGAGGGTGTCCATTTTATAGACCCCTTGCCAACAAATATGTACTACTTTTTATAAACTTTGTCAATTTGATACGAAAAAAATAGTATCTTCTTTTAATTTGTATTTCTTGGATTATAAATGAGGCAGAACACTTTTCATAGTTTATTGGCCATTTGTACTTCTTCTTTTCTCTTTGTTTTCTTGACCTTTTTTTCTAGAACAGAATAGAGATCTAATGTGAGCCACGTAGGGAATTTCAAATTTTCTAGTGGCTACAATCAGCAAGTTAAAAAAAAAAAAAAAGGTA
>NW_004443965.1:17913685-17968219 GCF_000243295.1 Trichechus manatus latirostris
ATTTCTAGTTGTGAATTGATTTTGACATTTTGTTCCTGCATTATTTTCCTGAATTCTTCCATTTTTTTGGTCTGTATTTTCCATGAATTTGTCTGTCTTTTCCATGAATTTGTCTATTTTTTCTGCATTTTTGTCTGCTTTTTGCTTCAACTCTTGGATAATTCTGAGTATTAGAGATTTGAATTCCCTATCAGTTAGTTGTAGTACCTTTTCTTCTACTGGAAGGTCATCTGGTGTTTTATTTTGGACTCCTTCTGGAACCATCCTGTCCTTTTTTAAAATACGTTTTGATATTGTCTGCTGTCTTCGTGGCATTCAGTAGTTATTTTTCTTGTTTATTGATTTTAGATTTGTTTGTTTCATCCTTTTATTATTATTATTTGGCTATGTCTGAGCATGCTGGCTATATGTTCTTTGTTGTTTGCTCATCTTCCTTCTCCAATTGGCAGGGTCGCTCACTCAGATATTGTACAGCAGGGCAGGTCCAGCTGAAAAGGAGTTGCTGGGGTGGGTTTTTTGTGGCACTTACTACAGCTACCATTGCTGGTCTGTAATTAGTGCAGGGCAAGTTCTGGTAGGCTGTAACTGTGCTGTTTGGTGGTGTGAAGTTAAGTGCACGGTGCAGCTAGGCAGGATGGAGGGGGGAGTTTGTGATGTGTGGAGCTAAGATGGGTGTGGGAGAGAGGAGAGATGAACAGGAGCCAAAAACATACAAACAAACAAAAAAGAGTGCTAGGGGAGCTTGCCATTGGAGTGGCGAGATGGAAACTATGAAATGGAGAAAAACAAAAAGGGGAAGAAGGCAAAAAAAAAGAAAAGGAAAGAGTGAAGAAATAAAAATTAGAAAGAAAAAAGAAGAGCAAAGCTCCCAGGGATCCCACTGGTGCGGCTATGAGGTCTAGTTAAGTTGTTCCCAGGTGTTGAAGTACAGCCTGGCTAGGAGGCATTGAGGTGTCACTCAGCGCCAGGTATTCAGGGGACAGGAAGAGAAGAAAGGTATAGAGAGACAAGAAACTGAGTAATGAGGAAGGACAAAAAGGGAAAAAGAGAGAAAAACAAAACAAAACAATTTTTTAAAAAAGAACTAGAACCCCCCCCCAAAACAGAAAAAAAAAACACGAAAAAAGAAATTCTCTCAGGGATCCCTCTGCACGTCTGTGCAAGCTGAAGGGGTCAGTCCCAAACCAGACAGCACTGCCTGCCAAGAACGAGCTCCCAACTTGAGAAAAGAAAAAGAAAACAAAAATTCAAAACAAACAAACAAACAAAAGCACCAGGATCCCACCAGCATGGCAGCATGTACCAGGAAGCAGTTCCACACTCCAGCGGAGCTCCACAGCCCCTCAGGAAGAAGTAAAGATGGTACACGGAGCCAGGTATTTGAGCAAAAGGAGAGGAGGGATGTTGTGAGAGGTAAGGAAGAAATCAAAAGAAGCAGAAAAAAGCAACATCAGCAGCCAACAAAAGGCACTCAGGGAGTTGGCCAGTGTGGGTGGGTGGAATCCAAGCAGCTGGTGCTTCCCAGCCAAGAGACTGTAGCTGTAGGAAGCAGAGGAGGCTGAGTGGGGTTGAAGAAGGGTGGGGGGTGGAAAAGCATATATTGCCAGTTACCAGTTGTTCTGTCTCCTGCTGTAAGCTCCGTGGAGCTGCTTTCTCGTACCCCCTATTTGCTGGTCTCTGATAGGAGTCCAAGATGGCAGATCAGTGCTGCATTAGCTGATAGGGGACCTCTCCATGTATGTCTCTTTGCTCTCTGTTGTCTGTCAGTTTCTTATTCCATTTGGTGCTTGGCTAGGTTCTTTATCTCTTCATTTGATGGTTAGGCTTTCAGGATTGCTGTTTTCTTCTGTTTGGCTTAGTTTTTCAGATCTTTGTTGTGGAAGGATGACGTGGTGCTTCTGCCTAGAGCACCATGTTGCCAGAAGTCAGGAGAAAATCTTTGAGACCTTAGGTTAAGCAAAGATTTCTTAGAAACAACACCAAAATCACAAATCATAAATGGAAAATATTGATAAATTGGACTTGATCAAAATTAAGAACTTCTGCTCTTCAAAAGACAATGTCAAGAGAATGAAAAGACAAGCCATAGACTGGGGTAAAATATTTGCAAATCACATATCTAATAAAGAACTTGTGTGTGGAATATATAAAGAATTCTCAGAACTTATTAATAAGAGGAGTCACAGCTAATGGGTACAGGGTTTCTTTTGAGGGAACAAAATGTTCTAAGATTAGATTGTGGTGATTGTTGCACAACCCTGTGATTATACCTAAAAACGTTGAATTGTACACTTTAAATGGGTCAGTGGCATGGCATGTGAATTATATCTCAATAAAGCTGTTTTTAAAAACTTAACAGTAAGTAAACAAACAGCCCAGTTTTAAAAATGGGCCAAAAATTTGAATAGACACTTCACCATAAAAGAGATAACAATGCAGATAAGCACATGAAAAGATGCTCAACATCTTAGGGAAATGCAAATTAAAACCACAATGAGATACCTATTAGAATGGGTAAAATAAAAATTTTAATAATAAAATTTATTTAACCAAATATATTCAAAATAGTATTTCAACATTGGCGCTAGCTATAAGTCAAGTGCTCCTGTGGCTAGTGGCTGCTATACTGGGCAGTGCAGATTTAGAACATTTCCTTCATCACAGAAAATTCAACTGGACAGCACTAGCATAGAACATTAGTATCTCTGATATTTATTTAAAACCCTGTTGTTAACCTGCTGCCTTCGAGTCAGTTCTGACTCATAGTAACCTATAGGACAGAGTAGAACTGCCCCATAGGATTTCCAAGGAGCGGCTGGTAGATTCAAACTGCCGATCTTTTTGTTAGCAGCCGTAGCTCTTAACCACTGTGCCACCAGGACTCCTTATTTAAAAAGGGCCTTTATATATTAGATATGTTAGCTTTTTGTCTTTCATAGTTGTAGTTTTTCCATTATGCTATTTGCCTAGTTTGTTTATTCTTTTGAATCACATATTTTAAATTTATATTAAAATCTTCTTTGTGTTTTTGCCATTGTTTTTGGACTTACCCATTCCCAGATTAAATTTTAACTTATATTTTCCCCTAGATTTTTAAATAGTTTCATTTTTAATGTAATTACTTAATCCTGGAATTTGTTGAGTTATATTTCTATCAATTTCTCCTTGTAGTTGTTAATAGTTTCTACGTTATGTATTTTAAGACTGTGTTGTTTAATGCATAACAGTTCATGATTGTTGATACTTGTAAAGGGCTATGATTCTTCTTGCCCTTGGTAATGTTTTTTGCCTTAACTCTATTTTGTTTGAAATTAGTATTGCAACCCTACTTTTGGTGTCTGCATTTGCCTAAGAAATCACTGCCCAGTTTCAATTTTTAACCTTTCTATTTTATTTTGCCATGAGCACAAGTGGCGCAGTTATTTTGCATAGTTTTGTAAACATTTTTACAACTGTCATTTAATCTTAACTGTTAAATTGATCTTGGTTCTTGTCATTGGTCTTCATTTTATATGAAAGTTTCTCCCATTTTTGAGTTCTTAATTTTGCTTTATCACTCAGATAGCTGAAGTACGAGTTTAAGTAATTATTTGCAAGTACCTATCTTATACTAAGTACTCAATAAATATTTTCTGAATAAACCTATGCATGTCCTAGAGTATCTTTCTGTTACTGTTACCCATGAATGACAATTTAGTTGCAAATAAAATTTCCCTTCAGAATTCTATAAATATTGCCTGATTATCATTTAGTAGAATAGCAGAAGAGAACTGGAAACCAGCATGACTTTCTGTTCTTGTTTGTAACTCTACCTTTTACCCCTGATGATGATCTCATGTCTCTTTCTTTTAATAACTTAGTTTTTGAATCTTATACATATTTTACATTTAAATATGTTGCCAGACTGTGTCAATGTTTTGGCTTCCATTGATTGGTTTTACCTGGAACAGAATGAGACTCTTTTATCAGCAAATTTAAGTCTTCCTTCAACTCAGGAAAGTTTTGTTCTGAAATATATTTGTCTGTTTTGTACAGTTGTTCTGGATGCATTTTCAGGAACATGAGTAATTTAAAGGTTGGAGTCTAGGCTCTAGCCCTCATCTCTTTCATTAGTTTTTATCTATTTGTCCATTTTATGTGTATTCCGAAGGAGTTTTGGCAAACTGAATAAGCCAAGGAATTAAGTTGGTCTTTTCTAACTAGTTTGCCTTCTCAAAACTGAAAGAAAAAAAAATACACAAATTTGTATTCTATGTCTCTGATTCCACTGTCAGCAACGTCAGTTACGTACTTTTTGATCTGTGATGCATGTTTTACTTCTGATGTTACATTTTCTTGTTTGCTTTTTTATCTCAGGCAGCTGAATTTACCTCCCAGCCTTTTTACTACTCATGATTTTCTGCTCTTGTTTCATAAAGAACGTGTGTCTTGTGTCTTGTTGATGATGCCAAACAGCATCACCAAAGCTTATGATTGTCCTGATAAGTAGTTTTCAGATGTCTGCTTCAGCAAGAAGCTCTTTTTCTTATTCTTCAGTAATTCTCTATTTACTTGTTTATTTTTGTATTTTATTGATTAATAGGATATTCATTAAACTTATTGGTTAATAACATATCCATAAAAATGCATAAATTATAAATGGGCTGCTCCATCCATGTAACTACCACCCAAATCAAGAAAGAGAACAGTACCAGCATCAGAGAGCGCCTTTCATACCCCATCCCGGTTACTAAATCCCGAGGTAACCACTATGCTGACTTCCATCACTGTCTATTAGTTTTGCCTGGTTTTAAGCTTTGTATAGGAGCCCTTGGTTTTTTTGTTTATAGGAGCCCCGGTGGTGCAAACAGTTAAGCGCTCAGCTGCTAACCAAAGACTGGCAGTTAGAACCTACCCAGTGGCACCACATGAGAAAGACCTGGCCATCTGCTTCCATAAAGATTACAGCCAAGAAAACCCTGTGGGGCAGTTCTACTCTGTCACATGGGCTTGCTATGAGTCAGAATTGACTCGATGGCATACAACAACAGGCATTATATAAATGGATTCAAATAATTATTTTGTTTTACTTTTTCAGTTATGCTGAACAAAGAAGAGATAGATAGATCTAGATCTGGTGTTGGCTAACAGACCGAGCAGTGGTGTTCCCTTGTTCTTCTCATTATCTACTTCAGTAGATGACTTCACCTTCTCAGATTTACTGCAGAAAGAAAGACAACTATGTACACTTTCTAGTCTGATTTCCTAGAAGACTGAATTGTTGCACTTTTCTCTCCCAACTATCTAGTTCTGAACAGATGGTGTATGAAAAATATAATTCCTAGCATGTACTATGTATTAATTAGGATTAGGTTCAGTGTATGAAATAGTGGGAAAAAATTACAGCAACTTACAAAAGATAGACCTTTATTTCTCTCTCACATAAAAGCCCAAAGACACGTAGTCCAAGGCTTGTATGACAGCTCTGCTCCAGGAAGTCCTCGGGAACCCAGGATCTTTTCAGCTTACTGTTTCACCATCTTGAGGATATGGCTTTTGTTCTCAGTGTCTAAAGCAGCCATTAGAATGCTAAGCAGTCGAGTGCAGAAAGGGATGAAGAAAAGGGACAAGGAGAATGCACCACCTATCTCCTAAAGAGATGCATTCCTCTGCCACTGGTCAGTGCTGTGAGAGCTGCTGGATTTGCTAATAGGCACAGACTTGAGTTTCTGACAGGGAGCAGGAAGTGGGGAAGAAATGACAATCTCTTTGCCTTCTTTCAGGCTTTGGTTTATTCAATTTCAAGTGCAAAAATATGTTACCCTCTTACAGTATTTCTCAATTCAGTTTTGTATTTTGTAGAATTTCTTCCTAGGGTTTAGAAATCAGTTGACTGCCAATTTTGGTTTTTAATTTTTCTCTGATCATGCATATTTTAGCTCACGGGAAAGGCTGTATTAGGAACTGTTTCTCAAACACCACGTTTTCATCCATGTTAATAATTTAATTTTGACTAGAAGTTGAGATCATGAAAGCCAGGTTTTAGAAGGATGCCTGGCTTTACAGAAGATGTTTTGAAGGGGTTTGAGCCTAGGAGATTGTTGCCTAGACAATTGCAACAATCTAATTATGAGGTTTTTGATTAGGCTAGTGACACTAGGAATAAAGCAGAAACTGTGTATCTATCAAACAAGACCCCTCAAAGGAAATGTTGGGCCTTTGTAAAAAACTGGACACAGCAGATGAAAGAGAAAAAAAAAGATAGGCTTTAAATTTTTTGGTCTGGAACACAGAAAGTGTAGTATTGCCTGTGCAAAAAAAAGTGACAGTTGGAAATCTGATTTGTAGGAAAACTTTATTTTAATTTGGAATATGCTGAGTTAGAAAGAAAAGCAATTCATTTGCAGAAGAAACTAAAGATTAGCTGATTCACCGTCCATTCCCTTCAGGCTTGTGCTCTTTCTCATAGGGACTAAAACGCTAAACAAACAGACGTATTTCTCTCAGTCTCCTCAGCAGATGCGCTGTAAGCATGTGACTTGGGCCACACCAGTAGTTGTACCTTGTGAGATTTAATTGCAAAATTGAGCAAACAGATCTGTGGAAGTGGTAACATTTGAGCTAGGCTCAATAATTATGTGCTGAGTATAATGGGGTGGTTGGAGACTGACCATTCACAGAGAGGAAGAAAAATATGTTGGTAGAATGTGTGGGGGCTGTGTTAAGGAGATAATTTGAGAAGCATAAAGGTTAATAAGAGGTGTGAGCTGGTGAAGGCTGAATGGCATGAATCTGTAAGGGTCATATCAACTCAATTGTGCATCTTTCTTCACTGGGAGCAGAAGCAGACTGCGAACAATGGTTGACCCAGTGTCAAAAAAACTAGAGAGTGAAAACATACAGGATGCCACAGAAGGCATGCTGAAGAACTGACTCAGGAGGTTTCAGAAAGGTGCTAATGGATTGAATGAAGTGAAAAAGGCTGAGCAATTAATTTAAAGTCTGGATAAGGGAACATAGGTATGATGAAAGAACTGGCAGCAGGGAAAGATGGCAGACCAAGAGGCTAGGGTCACAGAGGGGGTAGAATGCTTCATTGTGAGGAGTCCAGTGTATAGACATCATGAGGATGGTTGATGTGCGGGATCTGAGGCATTAGGGGGAGAGTCTATTAAGTCTGAAGGGTTGTCCACATAGATGCAGATGTCTCGCAGGACTCTGGAGTTCAAATCTTGGTTCCATTAACTAGCGTTGAGATATTGGGCCAAGTTAGTTCACCTCTCCTTCCTCATCTGTAAAATAGAGAAAATAACAGTACATTGTGAGAATCAAATGATATAATTCAACATAAATTACTCGGCACAGTAAACGCATAACCTTTGTATGCAACAAAGATTAACAATTGTGATGATGGTGATATTTGGAGAGGTCAGAGCTGGAGGCAAGAATGAAACAGATGCTGAAGTCATAGGGGAAGGTTAATTTGAGTAGCAGGACCCAAAGCAGCAAGAAATGAAGAGTGGTATTGAATCAGGAGATCTGGAAAGAAGGAGGGTCAAAGGTCTGACAACTGCCCTGGGGAGTGAAGAGTAGTCTGAATCCCACTGACACTAGGACAGTGTAAGAGGGTGAGGCCTCCAGTGGGACTCAGTGGATATGGGATCTTCAGTTAGGGTAAGGAGATTGAGGCAATGTGAGAATAGCTTTAGGATAAGGGAAGTTTGTTCATAATGGACTAAAGATCTCTGAGTACACATTGGTAGAGAGAAGTTGAGAGGAAGAACAGGGCCAGGATGAGATGGTCCAAGATAGAAAGGGCATAAGAGTTCAAATGAAGGTAAAGGAGTGGTAAGTTAGAGCCCATCATAGTGAATATGGATCATGAAGACAATTGGATAATTGGAATAATGCCTTATAGTTATATAAATCAAATGTCAAATGAGATAATTCTGTCATCATCACCCTTGGATCCTATTTCCTGCTTCTATTGCATCATTGACCTCTCTTGTATCTTTCCTCTCCCAGCTAACCCCTCTCGCCCCCTCCCACACCCCATGCCCTCACACTTAATGTAATCTTTTACTGAAGATTTGACTCAGGAATGAAAGTGGTGGGCGAAATGGGGAGTTGCTAACCACAGTCAATATGCATAGCAAGCACTTTAAAATGGATATTGCTGTTCTTCACTACAGGCCTCTAGCCAGTCCCATCTCCTTGACTAGGGTATTCTCACTGGTTGGCTTTTTCAGCTGGACTCCGGCTCATCATGCCCAGAGGGTTGTCATAACCAAACATACCCATAAAAAGTATGTCCCTAAAGAATTATAGTGTGGAAGTGAGGGCTGAAGTAATCGCTTAAGCAATTGAAATAAACTACTGGAGAAAAGCGTCTGTACAGTTTTTGAAAACCTTCAAAGGCAGATTTCTACTATAAACTTTTATGAGATCACACGTGTTAGGGTGCCAATAAGGCAGTACTTAATTTACTTGTAGAAGCTCCTGGCTGCCTCTTTTTCTAGATGGACCTGGCACATCACTTTGGACCAAATCTTTGTTCAGGGAGAATCTCTTGAGTGATCCCACTTAATTAGACAAGTGTAAATCCAGAAGGGGCAAACAGGACATTTTTGGGTTAGGCAAAGTCTGCACCTCCCAGTCCTGGAGTTGCAAAGAAGGTAAATAAATGGAGACAAAAGAAAAAGAACCTCTGACTCCTCTTTTGAAGTGCAGCATTATTAGTATCTCTGGTGGATGGAGATGTCCATCCTGAGGTGCCCTGCTAAAATATGACAGCAAAGGTACCATAGAGGAATTTACTGCAAGTGAAAGGGAAGGCAGAAGTGTTGACCTGTACTCAAAGCTGTAATTTAAATCTTTGTGGCTCAGGTCTGGTGCTAGGCAGTGTGTGGCTAAAACTAGCCTCCTTTCTGTACCCAGACACCCTGGAACAAGAATCTTGTTTAAAAACAGTAGCTAAACACATGAGTTGTAACCTAAAAGATGAGCAACCTTGAGGTCCCTAGTATGTGACCACACTGCATTCTATATGGGGATGCTTTATATTAGATGAGAACATCATGTACCTAAATTAGAAGATGCTGCTCCCAAATTGATGTTATTGCAATTTTTTCTATCTGCTGTCTGGAAGCAGAAGAAACCCTTTTGGATTGGGTAGGCCTAGAGTTCTTAGACCTTTTGCTGTACTTGGAAACCTCCAGAGAAGAAACTGGAGTTCCTGATAGTATGAGGAGGTTTGAGTGATTGATTAGAAAAATAAGAGCTGTGTACCTCAAACTGTGAAGCAGGCTGTATTAGTTACCCATGACTTCACTTTTGTAACGATCACTATTCAAAAGTCATTCCTACAGTTAAAGCCCAAATCTTTTCTCTTGTAGTTGTACACATTTCCTTTACTAATTTCTCAACCATTAATCAACTTCTGTAGTATATGAGTGGGAATCGACTTGATGGCAATGGGTTTGGTTTTGGTTTTCGGGTAGTATTCTGAATCCGCAAAGAAGTGAAGATGGGCACAATTTCTATTCATTCATTCATTCAAATCTTATTGAGTGTTTTCAATATGAGGAGTAGTGGGGAGTGGATCTTTGAAGCCAGATGGCTTGGATCTCATTCTTGCCGCTCAGGAAACCGGCCTTTGAGTCAGTCTGCCTGGACTCAAATCCTGGCTCCACCACTTCAACGCTGTGTGACTTCAGGTCGATGAATTAATCTCAGAGGACCTCACTAACTCATTTACATAGTAGAGATAACAATAGCACCTGCCTCATAGGATTGTTGTTAGAATTAATTTAGGTAATACATGTAAAGTGCTTAGAACAGTGCCTGGCACAGAATAAGCATGATATAAGTATTTGCTATGATTTTGTTATTTTTTTTTTTCAAGCGTACAACTTATTGACAGCAATTGCAGTAATCGGCTGTGCAGTATCCTTAATCAATGAGATTTTTCCATCACCGTTAACTTGCCTTTCCCTTCTCCCTCCCACCCCTGGTAACCACTAGTAAACTTTGGTCTGTATACATTTGTATTTTCTTGTCTTCTTATATAAGTGAGGTCATACAAAATTTGTCCTATTGTGATTGACTTATTTCTCTCAGCATAATGTCTTCAAGCTCCATCCATACTTTAACATGTATCGAGATTTCATTTCTCTTACTGGCTGAGTAGTATTCCATTGTATGTATGTACCACATTTTATTTATCTATTCAGCTGTTGATGGGCATTTAGGTTGTTTCTACCTTTTGGTTATTGTGGATAGTGCTGCAATGAACATTGTTGTACAAGTCTCTTTTTGAGTCTCTGCTTTCAAGGCTTTTGGGTGTATACCTAGAAGTGGAATTACTGGGTCATATGGTAGTTCTATTTTTAGTTTTTTGAGGAACTGCCACACTGTTTTCCACAACAGCTGTACCATTTTGCATTCCCACTAGCAAGGGAGAAGTGTTCCAATTTCCTCACATTATCGCCAACATTCGTTATTTTTTATCTTAGCCATCCTAGTGGGAGTTAAATGGTATCTCATTGTAGCTGATTTGCGTCTCTGATGGCTAATGATGCTGAACATCTTTTCATATGTTTGGTGAAATGTCTATTCAAGTTCTTTGCCCATTTTATGATTGGGTTGTCTTTTTGTTGTTAAGCTGTCGAAGTTTTATACATATATTGGTTATTAGATTCTTGTCAGATATATGGTTCCAAAAATATTCTCCTAGTCAGCAGCTTGTCTTTTCACTTTTTTGGTAAAGTCTTTTGAGGAACAAAAATCTTTAATTTTTACGAGGTCCTATTTATTTATTTTGTCTTTTGCTGTTTGTGCTTTTGTTATTATATTAGATAATCCATTGTTGAAAGCTAAGCCTGACAGTGTTGCTCCTGCTTGTTTTTCTAAGAATTTTTTAGTTTTAGTTTTCTCATTTAGCTCCTTAATCCATTTTGAATTTGTTTTTGTGTGTAGTGTGAGGCATGGGTCCTGTTTCATTTTTCTGCATATGGAAATCCAATTTTCCCAGCACCATTCATTGAAAAGACTCTTTTTTCGCCATTGAATGGACTTAACACCCTTGTCAAAAATCAGTTAACCATAGATGTGTTGATTTGTTTCTGGACTCTCAATTCTATTCTATTGGTCAATGTGTCTATTGTTATACCAGTACCAGGCTGTTTTGATTACTGTAGCTGCATAGTATGTTTTAGAAAATCAGGAAGTGTGAGTCCTCCTACTTTGTTCTTCTTTTTCAGCATTGTTTTAGCTATTCAGGGCCTCTTGCCATTCCCTATAAAGTTGAGGATTGGTTTTTCTATTTCTGTGAAGAAGGCTGTTGGAATTTTGAATGAGATTGCATTAAATCTACAGATTGCTTTGGGTACTATTGACATCTTAACAATATTAATTCTTCCAATCCATGAACACGGATTTATTTAAGTTTTCTTTAATCTCTTTCAGCAGTGTTTTATAGTTTTAATTGTAAAAGTCCTTTACGTCCCTGGTTAGATTTATTCCTAGGTACTTTATTCTCTTAGATGATATTGTAAATGGAATTGTTTCCCTAATTTCCCCTTCAAATTTCTCATTGCTGGTGTATAGAAACCCAGCTGGTTTTTGTTTGATATTACTTTTGATAGCATGACTTGGAGCAAGTTACTTAGAGTCTATAGAGCTTCCTCATCTGTAAATTGAACATTATCTTACCTTTCAGAGTTTTTGTGAGGATTTAAGTATCTTCCAAAGTGAATGTTCAATATCAGTTTCCTTCTCCTGTGAATCAGGCAACATGCTAGGCAATTAGGATATATAGATGAATACGACAAAGTTCCCGCCCTCAGATAGTTCATATTCTTTTGGGGGAAACAGACAAGCAAACAATAAGTACGATAGAAATAAGTGCCATGATAAAGGTATACACAAGGCTCATCTTCGCTTGGGAAGGGATGAGGAGTAGAGATGGAGAGTTGCAGTGGAATCAGGGATGGATTCTCAGAAGAGATTAGATATGAGCTGGATTGAAGGGTGAATATAAGTATTCAAACAGAGAAAGCAAGTGAAGGCATTTCTAGCTGAAAAAGCAACATGAACAATGGCATAGAAAAGTGGAAATTTTTGGCGAGCCTGGTGAAGGATGAGTAGTATGTCTACGTGCATGAGGAGGAGGGCTAGCCTTCATCTGACCCTTCTAGCCTTCTAGCCCAATCAGGGCTAGCCTTGATTGCCCCTGGGACTTTGCTATATCGATTATCTCCTGTCTTTTTAGTATCTTAATCACTCCTTTCCCTTGGCTACTTCTCCTTAGCCCTACAAACTCAAGTCTCTCAGTCCTGAAATGATTGTCCTTGTTTGGCTGTCCGTCTATGTTCTGTCCTGTTTCTGTCCTTTATTTCCCTTCACTCTTAGATTCCATTCCTCCTCAATCCCCTGTGCACTTAGTTCTCCTAAAATATTCTTACCACAATTCACCAGTGGTCTCCTGGTGTTCAGAGTCCATTGACCTCCTTTCTAGTCCCTTCTTATTCAACTCTGTGATTTTGCCTTTTGCTACCTCTTCCTGAGTTTTCTGTCTCACTATCCTCTAAGATTCTCTTGAATCTTCTATCATGCTTGACAGTTATCTTCTTCTGCCTACTCCTAGAGTTTGATGTTCCATGATATTCTTTTCGAGTTCCTTTCTTACAATTAGCAATTTTCCAAGAGTAAGGCCATTCACTCTTTAGGTTTCAGCTACACCTCCTAATTTTTCTAGTGATTCCCAAATCTTTATCTGTGGTTTCTACTGCTTTTTGGAGGGTCCAGACTCACATTTCTCATCTTATACCATAGGTTTCACTTCTCTGTCCTCACACATCTCAAGGTGAATATATTCCAGACCTTCTCCAACTTACTATCTTCTCCAGCAATCTTATTTCCTATAATCACATTCCCATTTCACAGTCCAAATATGAAACCTAGGAGTGATCCTTACTCCTTCCTTTTCCTCTCTCCTCCATATTCAGTCTTTCAACAATTCCTTTTATTTCTTTCTACATACCTTATGGGTTGATTCTCTTTTCTCTCTTCACCTGTCACCTTCAGAGATCCTAATCATTGTTCATTTTGATCAGCTTTCTAACTGATTTCCTTTCTTCTCCTTTGACTTCACTCAAATTCATCCTGCAACATCTCTTAGAATGATCATTCTAAACGGCAATCTGATCATCCTACATTTCTATTTTAAAATGTGTGGCTGCTCTCTATTACCTAAAATAGCAGTTCACAAACCTTTTTTGCATAGAGCCTTCTTTTTCACATCAACAAAATGTTGAGGACCTCCACATGATAGCTGTGCTCTTATTATCTGTTGATTGAGAAATTACATAATACCAAAAGCTACTCTGATTTCTGCAACAATTTTAAATTTATTTTATTAATAAATGTAACACTGAATACATTTTACCAATAATAATAATAATATATATTGAGAAACCAAAATATATTCAATCTGCAGATGATTGACGGATACTTGGATTCCTTGCAATAATTACCCTGCCCCCCGAATTGATAATCCTTTCCTTAAAGATTATGTCCAAATTAATTAGTGACCTATATGAGATGAGACCCTTTAAAATCTTGAAGTCAACTTTTCCTGTCTCATTTTTCAGTCACTTTGTTCTCCTCACCTTCCCACCCCTCTTTAGCCACACAAGCTGCTCCTGTTCCTCCCATTCCTCACTAGTCACCTTTCCCAGGAGGGCCTTTCCTTCTGTTTCTCTGCCTGGAACACTCTGACCTCATCCTTCAAGATCTGACAAAAAAAAGTGAGGCGAAACCTTTTCAGATTCCTCTTGGATGTAGTTGCTCTCTCATGCAACTGTAACACTTCATATATCATCTCTAATGAAACACTTATGATACTGGGAAGGTTTTTACATTTGTCTCCTTCACCAGATTCTGGGTTGCAAGGTGAAAGAGACTGGGTTTTGCTCATCTTTGTATCCCAGGCTCCTAGAATAGTGCCCAGTACTATTGGGTACTGGTAGAGGTTGGTGGATTCATAGTGACAATTAGAATAGCTTTGGCAACCTCAGAAAAGAGCAGTTTCCTGGCAAAGGAATAAAAACAAAATAATCCTGCCTTTGGAACCTAGGGTCCTTCCTCGTAATTACCTCTCCATCCAGGAACAAATAATAATCAATCTTATATTTAGCCATTAAATTGTAGAAAGTTATAGCTGGAAGGAACTGCAGCTGTCATCCAGTATGACTCCTTCCCATTACAGACCAGAAAACAGTCATCATTGAGACTTTCCTTTTCCAGATTCAGTAACACAGTTTTCAACTTCCTCCGTATTCTGGTTCCCGATTCATTTTCTTTGGATCCTGACACTCCTATATTCCTCCTAGGTTGTCAGAGTAAGGTGCTCATTTATGAAAGGTAAATGAATGCCTGCAATTCATAGAAAATTTATTTTTTAAAATGATTTAGACATTTCAGCATATTTTACCAAGTCCTTGGCCAAGTGCTTTACCAGGCAATATCTAAAAAGGAGCAAAATTGGCAGACCTGAATTCTAACTTCATTTTCTTCTCTTGCCCGGGCTCTGGAGGTGTGAATGGGCAGTGAAGTGCCAAAAGGCAAGTAGCCAGAGGAAGAGCAGCAACCTGGACATTCAGCCTCTGGATTGATGAAAATCCACTGGAGCCCACTATTGTCTCAGAGATTAGAACCTGCCTAGTTTTTGTAACTTCTGAATGTTGAGCCTCAAAATGTCTAGTGTCAACTATGAGGTGGGTAATTCTGTGGCACTGTGGATGAATTTGTGTGGAGATGATTAGTATGAAGTTGTGAAGTAAGGAGGTTGGGGGAGAATATGGAGAATATTTGTCTTTGGCAAGATGCTCAGCCACTGAAGTATCTTCAGGGCACTGTGTGCAACATGGAAAAAATTAAATTTCCTTCTGTTGCATTCCAACTAACTGTATGGTCACTTTGAGAACAACAAAGTGGTAGTTACTCCTGAAGAACTGTTTAGAAGAAAATTCAGCAAAAATAAGTTGCAATTTAGTAGTTCTCGATGTCATTAATATCACACGCAAGTAAAATTTTGCTGAAGATCATTCAAAAACGATTTCAGCAGTGCATCGACAGGGAAATTCAAGCTGGATTCAGAAGAGGACATGGAACGAGGGATATCATTGCTGATGTCAGATGGATCTTGGCTGAAAGCAGAGAGTACCAGAAAGATGTTTACCTGTGTTTTATTGACTATGCAAAGGTATTCGATTATGTGGATCATAACAAATTATGGATAACATTGCGAAGAATGGGAATTCCAGGACACTCAATTGTGCTTATGTGAAACCTGTACATAGACCAAGAGGCAGTTGTTCAAAGAGAACAAAGGAACACTGTGTGGTTTAAAGTTAGGAAAGGTGTGCTTCAGGGTTGTATCCTTTCACCATACTTATTCAATCTGAATACTGAGTAAAGAATCACAGAAGCTGGGCTATATGAAGAACAACGTGGCATCAGGATTGGAAGACGACTCATTAACATCTGTAATATGTGGTTGATACAACCTTGCTTGCTGAAAGCGAAGAGGAAGTACTTACTGATGAAGATCAAAGACTACAGCCTTCAGTATGAATTACACCTTAATATAAGAAAACAGAAATCCTCACAACTGGACCAATAAGCAACATCATGATAAATGGGGAAAATATTAAAGTTGTCAAGGATTTCATTTTACTTGGACCACAATCAATGTTCATAGAAGCAGCAGTCAAGAACTCAAACAACATATTGCATTGGGCAAATCTGCTGCAGAACACCTCTTTAAAAGCGTTGAAAAGCAAAGATGTCACGTTGAGGACTAAGGTGCGTCTGACCCAAGCCATGGTATTTTCAATTGCCTCATATGCATTTGAAAGCTGGACAATGAAGACAAAGAAGAATTCATGCATTTGAATTTTGGTGTTGGCGAAGAATACTGAAAATACCATGGCCTGCCAGAAGAACGAACAAATCTGTCTTGGAAGAAGGACAGCCAGAATGCTCCTTAGAAGCAAGAATGGCGAGACTTCATCTCACATACTTTGGACATGTTATCAGGAGGGACCAGTTCCTGGAGAAGGACATCATGCTTGGTAAAGTAGAGGGTCAGCGGAAAAAGAGGAAGACCCTCAACAAGGTGGATTGATACTGGCTGAAACAGTGGGCTCAAGCATAGCAATGATTGTGAGGATGGTGCAGGACTGTGCAGTGTTTCATTCTGTTGTACATAGGGCCACTGTGAGTTGGAACCAACTCGATAGCACCTGACAACAACAACAATAGTTCTCAAGAGCCTACCCAAGATCTCAGCTATACTATTGCCCGTCTGTGACAAGAAAGCCTGAGTGCCTCTCTGAATTTAAAAGAAGTATTATTGCTAGCATTTAAAACTGAAAATCCTCCTAAAAACTTCTGTACATTTAGTAGCTTACGGCAGTGCAAGCATCCTACCAATCTTATGATCCATCTTTTGGCAAATAAATGCAACCTGAACTCATCTGTCCATTTATACTTTATACAAAATTCCTAACTCCAAGGGATACAAATTTCAGACTGCCAAATACTGGTCTAGAGAAGTTATAATCCTGATTGTTTACAAAGCTTGTCCATCAAATGTAGCTGGTGTTAGTTACCTCTGGTATCCCTAAATTCATTTTGCAGATTCACTGTTTGCTATGAAAAGCTGGGTCCAAAATAACAAATGCACAGACAGCACCATTAAGCAGAGTGCAGGCATTACATATCTTTCCTTGGGTTGCTTCTGTTTCTGATCAAACTTGCAGACGTGAGACTAGAGAGCTTCTGACAGTAAGTCCCACAAAAAGATGCTGTTCATTTATTTTGGCAGTGGGTCGCACTATTCTAAGAAGGCAGCTGTTCGTGGCAGAGACCAGCATTATAACTCAAAACCGTCCTTTCTTAAGATTTGCAGAACATAGGACTATGGCATTTTAGAAGGAGATGGAATCAATAGAAAGGTGCATTGAGCAACAGCAGTTAAAACGCCATCACTTGTAAAATCCCTTATGTGCAATATAATATTTTCAGTTATTAAAAAGAACATAATTTAAAGGGCAATTTACTTTTCATCATTTGTACTGTTGTATATTCCTACCAGATTGGTCAGTTTTGTTTCTTTGTAGACAGTTTTCAACTTGGGCAATTCAAGAGTAGCTCAAGGATATGTTTAAATCCCAAACCAAGAGGTTTACATCAATATTTTATAAATTCCTGTGAAATTTTTTCAGGTTATATTAAGTTCTACAAATGCCGTATTTAAACAGAATTTTTTGGACATAAACCAAGCCAGCAATAAATAACTGAGAAGTGAGCCTTTGTTTTTCACCTGATATCTTTCTAGACAACACAATTGTGAGCTCACTTTGTGGTGATTCTGAGACACACAGGGAAACACCCATGTATATAGCCTCAGGAACAGTCTTACCTACTATAAAGGGAAGAATGGCTTTCTTCTGGGCTCACATGACAAAAGAATTCGCACACATTCTAATGTTAGACACATCTTTCTCCTTCTGGTTGTTGGCAGGATGCCCACCGTAGCCCGACAGCAGGCTAGATGCTAAGCAGAGCTGGAGGGTGAGTATAAGATAACAGAGTGCCCCAGGCAATTTTTGCCCCAGCATGAAAAGTATACAACCTGTGTTTGTTTCCTCAGTAGGTCACTAGGCAAATACTCAACTACCTTTTGTACATTCCAATTAACTTCCTTGGCAATGCTTCTAGAATAGAATACCACCACCATCAAGGGCCATAGATATACATCATACATTATTTTCTTTGCACACATGCAAGTGTACTAATTAACTCAATTATATCAACATGAATATGGTTTTATTTGCATTTTGTGGTGTTAGAATAGAGATTTGGGTTTGGAATTGAAATTCATCTATGTATTTTTCTTTTTTTATTCTTGCTCCCCAGATCATTCCCTTCTTTCTACTCTGCTTTAGACCAGACGCTCTTAAAAGTGCCTGTACCTTGAACAGGTTGGACATCATTGGTGATACGTGCTGCAGTTCCATGGAAACCACGTCTATGAGTCAGAAAGCAAACACCAAGCCTCTTGTATTGATACTATGGTATGTGTTACTAATATAACACCTAACATGTGTGAACTGGCCAGATATATCCCCCAAGAGTGGCTGTGCAGGGTGCTGTGAAGGTTGGAGCTAACTGGAAGTCATACCATCCCAGAGGCAGGCCCATCCCTTCTGCTTCTCTGTGGGGAACCTGTTTCTTTAATAGTGCTGATGCCTTTATTGCAGTCAGTGGAAGCAAGAGGCCATTTGCTTCCTGCACATCAATCCTTTATGGGCCTAAGACCTCAGGGTATGGTCATAGAAGGAAATGGGGCAGGCCACACAAGCCTCCCTCCTGAATTCTTGGAGAACACTCAAGTCAAGTGATTGGAAGAGTCCAATTAATCAGACTCTACAATGGAGAGAGAACCATAAAAATCAGACCTGTTGCTATCGAGTTGATTTCAACTCATGGTGACCCCATGTGTTACAGAGTAGAACTGCTCCATAGAGTTTTCTTGGCTGAACAGCAACAACAATCTTTATAAGCGCAGATCACCAGACCTATCTTCTGTGGTGGGTTTGAACCTCCAACCTTTAGATTAACAGCTGATTATAAGCCACCTGCACCACCCGGGGAATCATATGGTGGGAAGATATGTTTAAAAAAAAACCAAATGTCTCCAAACGATTAACAAAATGGATTGCTTATCTGTTGTTGCTTATGGTATCAAGGGCCTGCTGTATGCCGGCAGTTGGCAAACTATGGACTCCAGCTTGTGTTTGTACGGCCTACAGTTAAAAATGGGTTTTACAATGGATTCAAACATTTTATCAATCATGAAGATGGTGCGGGGCTGGGCAATGTTTTGTTCTGTTATACGTAAGGTCGCTATGAGTTGGAGTCAACTCAATGGCATCTAACAACAATAACAACAAAGAAAAAAAAGAATATGGGACAGAGATTGTATATGGCCTTCAAAATCTAAAATATTTACTATTTGGCCCTTTACAGAAAAATATCAAAGCCGCAAAGATGCTTTTCGTTTCTAGCTGGATGCCATCTCTCTTCCACTCTCAAAGCCTATCTGTGTTGTCAGTCAGCCCAGGAGAGGACTTTGGCTTTGGTTTGGGGCTCTGTGAGAACCGTGTGTAGTTTTGGAGTTAATGGCACCATTTTCAGGCAGGCATCAGCACACCCCAAGACCACTATGCCTTGTATCCAGTGGGTAATTGAATGGGGAACCAAGAGCTTATAGAAAGTTCTATTAAACTCTAACTTCCCAGCCTTTGACAGGGCTCCCATGCAGCCCAGACTTTCAGTGAGCGCACATGTTTATCAGATCTTTTGAGCCATTTGATACTTTAGTGTTTTTCTTCTAATACCCTTCTTTAAGAGCTGGCCCATCTCCAAGGCTTTGGGAAGATAAGATTCTAAATTAATTCCTAAAGTTTCTAGTTAGAGACTGCCTTTCAGTCCAGGTTCTTCCTCTTTGTTCTTTGATCTGAATCCCAGGAGACTCATGAGTGTTTCTCCTGCTGCAGCTTTATCTGAACACTGCCATTCTCTTAAACCAATATTATTGGTCTGCTGATGTGCTGTAGGTTGATTACCCAAGGGGGTGGGGAGGGGGGCGTCCCTTGTCTTGTTTTCTCTTTAGGTCAAACTTTCTCTTCCTGAAGGAACACAAATCCCAAGACTGGGGTTTTTATCCTCCTCATAACCAGTCTGAGTAAAAACCTCCAATTTAAACAAGCTCTAGGGTTGGCATCTGTTATGGATGGAATTGTGTCCCCTCAAAATATGTGTTGCAAATCGTAACCTCTATCCTATGAGTTAGAATCCACTCATCGGCAACTGGGTTTTTATGCCTGTGGTTATAATCCCATTTGAGAATGGGTTGTCTTTGTTATGTTAGCATGGCAAGATTAGTGTAAAGTGTGACTTGAATCAATCACTTTTGAGATATACAAAACCCATTGCCACAGAGTTGATTCTGAGTCATACGACCCTAAACGACAGAGTAGAACTGCCCTATAGGCTTACCAAGGAGTGGCTGGTGGATTTGAACTGCTGACCTTTTGGTTAGCAGCCGAGCTCTTAAACACTGTGCCACCAGGGATCCAATAGAAGAGATTAAACAAGCAAAGATGGGGGAAGATTGATGCCAAGTCACATGGAGCTCTCCAAGGAATCAGGAAACAAGGTCCCTGAAGAGAC
Source organism: Trichechus manatus latirostris (assembly GCF_000243295.1). Classification (NCBI taxonomy): domain Eukaryota; kingdom Metazoa; phylum Chordata; class Mammalia; order Sirenia; family Trichechidae; genus Trichechus; species Trichechus manatus. The sequence continues at coordinate 17,933,969 of NW_004443965.1, forward strand.
AAGGGCCTTTCCCCAAAGCCAACAGAGACAGAAAACATTCCACTAGAGCTGGAGCCCTGAATTCCAACTTCTAGCCCCCTAAACTGTGAGAAAATAAATTTATTTATGTTTGTTAAAGCCACTCACTTATGATATTTATGTTATAGCAGCACTAGACAACTTCTCTTGTTGTCTCCCATGCCCCTTCATCCTCACTGCTATTGCTCTAGCCCAGGCCCTCATCATCTCCCAGAGCAGTAACTCTTCACTAGTAACCCTAACCCCAAATGCAAACTCAGCCTGACCTGCACCGTGCTTCCAGGAAGTTAAAAATCTCACCATATCACCAAAGGTTAGAACCTATCTTTTGGTTCCCCATTGCCTACAGAATAAAAATTCTACTCTTTGTTATAACATTTTGAGAACTGCCTACTTCTCTGGTTGTTGTTGTTTTGTTTTTGTAGGTGTCTTTGAGTTGGTTCCAACTCATAACAATCCTATGTACAACAGAAGGAAACATTGCCTGGTCCTGTGCCATCCTCACAATCATTGCTATGTTTAAGACCATTGTTGCAGCCACTGCGTCAATCCATCTCATTGAGGGTCTTCCTCTTTTTTGCCGACCGTCTGCTTTACCGAGCATGATGTCCTTCTCTGGGGACTGGTCCCTCCTGATAACATGCCCAAAGTATGTGAGATGAAGGCTAGTCATCCTCACTTCTAAGGAGCATTCTGGTTGTACTTCTTCCAAGACAGATTTGTTCATTCTTCTGGCAGTCCATAGTATAGTCAATATTTGCCAACACCGTAATTCAAAGGCGTCAATTCTTCTTCTGTCTTCCTTATTCGTTGCTCAGCTTTCACGTGTATGTATATGAGGTGATTGAACACCACGGCCTGGGTCAGGCACACCTTAGTCCTCAAGGTGACATCTTTGCTTTTTAAAACTTCAAAGAAGTCTTTTGCAGCAGCTTTGTCCAATGTAATATGTTGTTTGATTTCTTGACTTCTGTTTCCATGGGCATTGATTGTGGATCCAAGTATGATGAAACCTTGACAACTTTAATATTTACTCCATTTATCATGATATTGCTTACTGGTCCAGTTGTGAGGATTTTTGTTTCCTTTATGTTGAGGTGTAATCCATACTGAAGGCTGTAATCACTGATCTTCATCAGTAGGTGCTTTAAGTCCTCTTCATTTTCGGCAAGCAGGGTTGTGTCATCTGCATGTCACAGGTTGTCAATACGTCTTCCTCCAATCCTGATGCCATGTTCTTATTCATATAGCCAGCTTCTTAGATTATTTGCTCAGCATACTGATTGAATAAGTATGGTGAAAAGATACAACACTGACACACACCACTTCTCAGATGCACCTCTCTGGTACACCTGCCTATTTCCTTATCTCATCGCTTATGTATGCCTGTCCTTCAACCATGGTTTTGGAAAGGCATGTAGTTCCTTAAGCAGATTTCATCACACACCCATGCCTTTGCTCATGCTGGCTTCTCTACCTGAACTACCCTCCCCTACTCTTTTCCCAGATCCCCAGGTGGCACAGTTTGCACTCAACTACTAACTGAAAGGTTGGTGGTCCGAGCCCACCCAGTGGTGCTGCAGAAGAAAGTCATGGTGATCTGCTTCCATAAAGATTACAGCCAAGAAAATGCTGTGGAGCATTTCTACTCTGTAACACATGGGGTCAACATGAATCAAAAACGACTCAATGACAATGGCTCTGTCCCCCCTCCTTTTCCCAGTTTGCTTCACTATCAACTTATCACATTTCAAGTTTGAGGTCAAGGGCCATTTTTAGTATCTAGCCTTTCTTGATCCACAGAAAGTAAAAATGACCAGCCTCTTGTTGTTTCCCAGCTGTCCCGGTACTTCTTACAATCCTAGCAGCCATAACATGATAAAGGAGAGCTTCTCAGATTTTAAAGTGCACGTGAATCAGCCAGTAATCTTTTTTAAAATGCAAATTCTGATTCAGTAGGCCTGGATTGGGACCTGAGATTCTAAATTTCTAACAAGTATCTGAGTTGATCCCTAAGCTGCTGGTGAGTGACAAGGTTTTAGGTCATTTATTTACATGTTTGTCTATGAGGCTATAACCTGCTTAAGAGGAAGGAATAAGTCTTTGAGTACACAGTACTTGGTGCAGTGCCTGGGACATGACAGGCACATAATAAATGTTGGTTAATAATTGATGAATGAATGAATAAATCTGTGTGTTATGGATTGAATCATGTCCCCCAATGATGTGTGTCAACTTGGCTAGGCCATGAGTCCCAGTATTGTGTGGTTGGCTTCTATTTTGTGAGCTGATGTAATTACCCTATGTATTGTAAATCCTAACTTCTATGGTGTTAATGAGGCAGGATTAGAGGCAGTTATGGTAATGAGGCATGACTCAATCTACAGGATTAGGTTGTATCTTTAGTCAGTCTCTTTTGAGATATAAAAGAGAGAAGCAAGCAGAGAACAGAGGGATCTCATACCACCAAGAAAGAAGAGCCAGGAGTGGAGCATGTCCTTTGGATCCGGGGTCCCTGTGCTGAGAAACTCCTAGACTTAGGGGAAGATTGATGATAAGGACCTTCCCCCAGAGCTTATAGAGAAAGAAAACCTTCCCCTGGAGCTAGCACCCTGAATTCGGACTTCTAGCCTCCTAAAATGTGAGAGAATAAATTTCTGTTTGTTAAAGTCGTCCACTTGTGGTATATTTATTATAGTGGCACTAGATAGCTAAGACACTATGCTATTGGGGTCATGCCTTGGATATTGAAGGGTTCATGGCCATTCAGATAAGTTTGGCGTACAATAATTGTACTGCCACGTCTCCTAACTTTCCCACTCTTCAACATTTTTAGTCATTTGAAACCCTTCTTGTAGAGTAAAGGAAGCTCCAAATCATTCACCTTGAGGAAAGACATTCCAAAATGCTGTTGTGATGGTAAAGAAGTTTATGAACTAACCATTCATCTGTACTGAAGTCAACTCAACACCAGCTGACAAAAACTACCTCCTTCCTCCCACTCTCGTCCACTTCTACTCTTTGTAACTGCCCAGAAGCTGGTCACTAAGAGGACGGACTGTACACGATTAAGCTCATAGTGGAACCTGGCATCATACACTTAAAACCAGGATAGGTGTTATTATCCTCATTTACAGATAGAAAATTGAGGCTTGAAGTAGTAGTTTGTCCAAAGCTATCAAACTAGTGGTGGCAGACCTGGGATCAAACAGATTTAACTTGTAAGCCTGTGCCTTTCCCACCACACCACAGAGAACACTGTAAAAAGAAAGCTAATGGTCTAATAGGCCACACTGTTAAGAGACCTCTGTTGCTTTCTTCTTTCTTCCCCCACAGAAAATTGAAAACAGTATAGATTACTCTGGAATCCTTGAGTGGTGCAAACAGTTAATGCCCTCAGCTGCTAACTGAAAAGCTGGAGGTTCGAGTCCACCTAGAGGCTCCTTGGAAGAAAGACCTGGAAATCTACTTCTGAAAAATCAGCCATTGAAAATCCTGTGGAGCACAGATCTACTCTGACACACGGGATCACCATGAGTCAGAATCAACTCGATGGCAACTGGTTTTACTGGGTTATAGATTATAGCACAGAGGCAATTATGGTTGTCCCTTGGTATCCAAGGGGAATTGGTTCCAGGACCCCGACTGATACCAAAATCTGTAAATGCTCAATAAGTCCCTAATATAAAATCACATAGTATTTGCAATAACCCACATACATCCTCCTATATACTCTAAATCATCTCTAGATTACTTATAATGTCTAATACGATGTAAATGCTATGTAAATAGTTGTTATACTGCATTGTTTAGGGAATAATGACAAGAAAAAAAGCCTTTTTTTCCCCAAATATTTTTGATCTGCAGATGAAGAACCTGCTGATAGAGAGGGCCGACTGTACTCAGCTGCTCTCTGTTACTCCAACCTTGACAGTCACAGAGATGCCCCATTTTTCTGGCCTCTTCAAGAAACACACTGTTTAATATGAACGCGTTTTCCAGATAACTATGATTCCTTCCTTTAAATCTTAAAAATTATTTTAACAATGTTTGAGAGAATAATTCTGAACTGTATCACCTCTGTTTTGGTTGCTTAATTAAGGTATATCTTTTCTTGAGGACTCTGAGCCACTGTTAAGGATTGTCAATCCCAGCACTATGCTGAAATTCCTTCCTATTGTCAGGTATTACTGAAATATATTGAACTGTTTACCTCTACATTAAACGGTCCCCGACTTAGACTTTTTGAGACAACATTTCTGCTTTCATAGTTATTTTTAAATGTCCTCTCTTAAAGACTATCAATTGTTCCTTTTTGCTAGTGTCAGGGGATTCACACTGTCTCTAATTTGTTCATCCGGGGAAAAACTGATGTGTAAGCCTGTTAGAAATACATGTAAAGTAAAAATGAGGAAGATATGAAAGCAAGATCTAAGAAGTTTCCTTCTGAGTTAAAACCTAAGTTAAAACTGTTAACTTATAACTTTAACATGTTTTTTTTTTTGACTGCTCAGAAGTGTCTGTTCATTTCCTGGTTCTGACCATTATATTTTGAAGTGAAGGTCATACTGAAAAATGACCTCTGTGAAGGTACAAGGTTGCTCTGCAATATGTTAGTTTTTTTTTTTTTTTTCTGGAAGTCTATGGAAGGTACATAGCCATCACCCCTTCTTAAGATTCCCTGTTGCTTATAGAACAGCTAATTACAGAAAAACTTCACTAATTTGGGCCAACCCGAAAGGAGAAGACACTCTGAATTAATTTTTCAAAATATAATTTAAAGTATTTTTTAAAAAGTATGTGACTCCATTGCTTTCAAAATAAAAAAAGTGACTTCAGTTAGCTTCTAAGAAAGTGTTACGAAGAAGAATTCTTGCTGGATGCATCCTGCTGAATAGGAAAAATATCCATTTGGCTCTAAACAGTATGTTGAAATACTTGATTGGCTCAAGTAACTTAATGGTATACTCTTATTTGGGAAACCCTGGTGGCATAGTCGTTAAGATCTACGTCTGCTAACCAAAAGGTCAGCAGACTGAATCCACCAGGCGCTCCTTGGAAATGCTATGGTGCAGTTCTACTCTGTTCTGTAGGGTCACTATGAGCCGGAGTCAACTCGATGGCAACGGGTTTGGTTTTGGTTTGGTATACTCTTATTTATAGTAGTATTCCCCTGTAAAATCATTCCTAAATAGGAAGAAGATAAACTTTAGTCTTGACCAGGTTGAATTATCACAAATTCCTAATTAATAGGGTTTAATTGTGGCACAGTGATTAAGAACTCAGCTGCTAACCAAAAGGTTGGCAGTTCAAATCTACCAGCTACTCCTACTCTCCTGCAGTTCTACTCTGTCCAATAGGGTCGCTATGAGTTGGAATGGATTCGACGGCAATGGGTTTGTTTTTGTTTTATCTTTTTGTTTATTTTATTTTTGGTAATTTATTTATATAAGGAGCCCTAGTGGTGCAGTGGCTAAGCGCTCAGCTGCTAACCGAAAGGTCAGCAGTTCAAACCCACCAGCCGCTCCTTGGGAGAAATATGTGACAATCTACTTCTGTAAAGATTTACAGCCTTGGAAACCCTATGGGCAGTTCTTCTCTGCCCTATAGATAGGGTCACTATGAGTTGGAATTGACTGAATAGCAATGGGTTTGGTTTTTGAGTAATTTACTATATAGACTTCTTGGGTGGCTCAAACGGTTAACATGCTAGGCTGCTAACAGAAAGGTTGGTGGTTTGAATCTACCCATAGGCACCTTGGAAGGAAGACTTGGAGATCTACTTCTGAAAAATCAGCTGTTGAAAACTCTGTGGAACACATTTCTACTCTAACACACATGGGGTTGCTATGAGTCAGAATCAACTCCACAGCAACTGGTTTTTGGGGTTTTAAAATTCCTGTCTATTTTTTAACCGCTGAAGAGTCATCTCAAGGACCTTTTGACATTACTAAGGTTTTCCTGTTCCTTTGAAAGCAGTTTTAAAGCTAAAAGGTAATATTATTTATATCTACTTGTCAAATTATATATGACAGCTTTTGAAAACTGAGAACAAAGGAAGAACAAGAAAAGATGAAGAGTAGAAAAGGGGTAATTGGTCAAAATTAAGTGTGATATGTGTAAGGCAGGTTCAGGACAGAGTATAGGGTCTGCTCTGATGGATTGGAATGTGTTGGGTGGGTAATGAATGGGAGGCCAAGACTCTCAGGTTCATCAAAACAAACAAACAAACAAACAAACCAGCATTTGAAAAGTCAGTGTGATTTCTCCGAGAAGAAATCACTACCAACTAATTGGTTCTTTTAAACATACAAACCATATGGGTTACTTTCTAGACTAGGTTTTTCATTCCAAGCTTCTTTGAATGAAGAGATTCACTACAAACTAAAAGTACATTTACCTCAGATAATGCAACAAATCTTTGCATTCTAACAGAATTCTCTGGTTTAACCCAAAATAATTGTAGTCTAGCAAAAACAAGGAGAACATCCTTTCACTCTCTTTTGTTAACCATGCTTTAAATGTCTCTTTTCTTACAGTTCATTTTTTTTTCGCAATAGCACTTTTTTTCTCTTTTCAAGATGATATTGTGATCAATGAAGTAGGCTAGTACATTGGAGTTTAGAGCTAAACACACAAGACAAAATACATAGTTTAAAAGAATTCCAGCTTACCAGTTAGAACCACATCCGATGGGTAAATAGCCTTCATAAAATAATTATGAATACAAATAGTTAACTTTGGTATCTATCTGTCCGGTACAAAAACTAGAGGCCATTCCTTTGTCAATAATAATACTATTGGGAAAAAAAGAATAATAAAGGGAAAGAACAGTTTTACAGGATTTGACATATGTTCACACAACATAAATTCTTAAAGAAATATAAACACCTAGGTGCAAATTAAATACTTTCCTAAACTTTGACTGTTTTTGACTACTGTTTAACCAACAGTATTTTTTCTTAGTTTGATTGAAGGAGAAGGCTATTTCCACACAGTACTTCAAAGAGCAGGAAAATCTCTGCAAAAATCTCCTTTAAGCTTGCAACTCTTACAGGTCAAAAGTTATTAACTATTTGTCCCTCATCATAGAGATGGTCTTCTGTGCATGCCCTGAAATGCTCCCTAACTGTGAGAGAAAATTCCCATTTTCTACTAGGGAAAATATAAGTTGTATTTGCCTATACCCACATTCCATCATCTTTCCTTCCCAAGTCGGACATTTCTAAGTCAGAAACCTAGGAATAAAAAGAAGGAAGATCAATATGCCAACAAGACTCCCTGCAACCTGTGAAAACTCCGGGATGGTTTATTTCCAACTAGAAAAGATTTCTGAGGAGAAGACACTCATTTTTAAAACTCCTTTCTCTCCTCATAGCATTGAAGCTCAAATTCATATAAAATCACACAAGCAACACACAACAACAATTACCTAGATCCTAGTTGCTTCCAAAACTGCTTGTCAGAGAAGTGTGGGCCTTTTTCTGAACATTTAAAATTGATTTGTGGAAGCAACCAAGATGTCTTTCTAGTAAGTAAATGGACAAACTGCAGTACCTCCATACAATGGAGTATTATTCAGTGATAAAAATAAATGAGCTATCAATCTACAAAAAGACATGGAACAACCTTAAATGCATATTGCTAAGTGAAAGAAGTCAGTCTGACAAAGCTACATACCATATGATTCCAAGTATATGACATTCTAGAAAAGGCAAAACTATAGAAATAATAAGAAGATCTGTGTTTGCCAGGGGTCCAGGGAGTACAGGAGAGGGATGAATAGGTAAACCACAGGACATTTTAAGGGCAGTGAAACAATTCTGCATGGTACTATGCGTTTGTCAAAACCCATAAAACTGTACCTGGCCAATGCACCTCATGTTCAGCCACCACCTGTCTGGCAGTGGAGGCTTCTGTGTTGCTGTACAGGTTTCAGTGGAGCTTCCAGGCTAAGATCGATTAGGGAGACAGGCCTGGCAATCTACTTTTGAATATCCGCAAGTGAAAACCCTGTGGAACACAAGGGTCCTATCTGCAACCGATCATGGGGATGGTGCAGGACAGAGCAGCGTTTTGTTTCATTGTGGATGGGGTTGTGATGAGTGGGGTGCCGAGTTAACTGCAGCCAACAATAACAATGATAGAACTGTATGACACAAGGAGTGAACCCTAATGTAAACTATGGACTTTAGTTAATAATAATGTATCAATATTTATTCATCACTTGTAACAAATATACCACAGTAATGGAAGATGTTAATAATAGGAGAAACTGTGCAGGGAAGGAGGGAAAATAGGGAAACTCTCTGTACTTTGTGCATAATTTTTCTGTACATCTAAAACTGATCTAAAAAAAAAGAAATACATAAAATAAAGTGTATTTAAAGAATTAGATTTGAACAACAGTTCTTCTGACTCCCAACTGAGGCTGGAGAAAGCCAGTATTATCACCGTTATCAGAGTCCATCTTGCAGACTGGCATGAGGACATTTTCCTTGAGTCAAGATTTACTAGTGGTTCTAAAATTCAGCTACTAAAAATGCTCCTGTCCAGTTACTTATGCCACTCGTATGAGTGCTTTTGACCTATCCATATCTCTGATCCTGGAAAATTAATGTGCAAGGTTCATTGATGTCGCACACTTTGGTTACCTGTTTTTCCAAGCATTTTAAAAGATAAACATTCTATGCATGTGTTAAACTCTTCTCCTGTGTTGTGTTTCATTATGGGAAATGAGTTTTAAATGATTTTTGGCCAGAGACAAGATAAAATATGTTTGGCTTCGATATCGTGCCAGACATTTTTGTCTTAAGTTTGTAAGACCTTGGTGGACTTCTATTTCTTGGAACCCAGGCTCTTGGGGTGTGTGTGTGTTGTTTTTAAGTAAACGCTCAGTTTAGTTCTTTATTTTAAATAACCTTAACTTCCCTCTCATGATTGTTGGCGAGAAACTCATGGTCTCAGTGTTCCAATGATCCAATTTTCCCATTGGTCAAGCATTGATGTTGTTAGCTGCTGTGGAGTTAGCCCCTGACTCATGGGGACACCATGTACAATAGAACAAAATGCTACCTGGTCCTGCGACATCCCCATAATCCGTTGCGGATCGGACCATAGTGAACCATAAGATTTTCATTGGCTGATTTTCAGAAGTAGATCTCCAAGCCTTTCTTCCCAGTCCATCTCAGTCTTAGTCTGAAAGCAATGCTAACACCTGTTCAGCATCATAGTAACACACAAGCCTCCACTGACAGATGGTGGTGGCTGCCCATGAAGTACATTGGCTGGGAATTGAACTTCAGTCTCTAACAAGGAAGACAAGAATTTTACTACTGAACCACCAATGCCTTCACTCAAGGATTGTACCCTCAGAAGATCCCCAAAGTCTTTTCTCAAGAAAGCCTGCTCAAGCAAATTCTAATGTCCTCATTGATCTTCCTTCATCAGTGAGTCAACAAATATTTCATGTGCTGCCGAAGGGGACAGCCTCTTTCCCTTCCATAGTCAAATACCTCACCCATGTTAATTATAGTACTCTCTGTGAGAATCCTGTTCATTTGAATTGTGTGCTCTGTTAGCTTTTTGTGTTAAGGGAAAAGACATTCAACAATTTCCTACCCTTATGCTGGAAAATATGTATCATCCCTGGTCTGTTATCTTCTTTTTGTATAGAGTGAGGTAAAGAAATGATTTATCCTCTCAACTGCATGCTCAGCATTGTCTCACTAACTTCCCTTCCAGCCTCTCCATGGAATTTGAGAGTTTATATTTCCTTGCTTTTGTTTGCTGTTTTACAAAGGATTTTTATCTTTTTGTTTCAAGTTGAGGCTCAGAAGCTAGGATATCCTTTCTTTAGTATCACTTTGTCCCCTAAGCATTTTTAGCTTTGCTTTGTGTTCGTTCATACTCCATTTCACTCTTATTTTGTTGGTTTCTTTTTTATGTATACATTAAGAAGGCATTGCTTTTTAGCTCTATCTACTGTCTTGTTCTTCTATTTCCTTGGAATGGTAAACGATTGTGTTCTCTCTCTGTTTCTCTCTCTCTCCCTCTCCCTCTCTATTTCTCTCTCTCAGTGTTATTTAAAGTGCTTCTGTTAAAGGTGATGGAAAAATGTGGAAACAGGTAGTGGTGATAGCTGCACAACATGATGAATGTATTTAATATCACTAAATTATACATGTGAAAAATGTTGAACTGGCAAATGTTCTGTTCTATCTATCTATACCACAAAAAAGAAAAAAGAAAAAAAAAACAAGCTAAAAAAAAAGAATAGAACATCATGCCAATTGTTTTTGTGGAATACTAGCAAGTATTTGGAGCCCTGGCGGTGCAGTAGAAAGAGCTTGCCTGCTAACCAAAAGGTTGGCAGTTCAAATCCATCAGCCACTCCCTGGAAACCCTACGGGCCAGTTCTACTCTGTCCTATAGGGTCACTATGAGGCAGAATTGACTTGACAGCAATGGTTTTTTTTTTTATTAAGTGTTTGCTGTTTATTCAGCCTTTTTGTGTCACATTGCATGTGAGCCTTTTTGTTTGCAAGTGGCCTTTCAGGATTGTAATTTAGTCTTCATTCAGGGAGGGGGGAGGGAATGTGAAGTCCAATATCCATCCCAAAGGCTCCTATATGTTTTGTTTCTAAAAGCACCACCAGTCAGAACTTGCACGCATGCTGAATAGCTGTTTTCAAATCAGAATCCTCTATTGTCACCCACCTAGTGTCATTTGTCCTTTGAGGTGTAAGTTTAGCTCTGTTCAGGTGGAATGGGATATGCCCCAGGGAGAACAAAGACTCTATCTTCACTGGGTTTCCACCTACTTAATCACTAGCAGACAAGGACACAACAGAACAAACATTTTGGGACTTAAGGTTTCACACCAGGGTATATACATGCTGATTGTTTCTATAAGGACAAAGGAAAATTAACGAATGTCATAGAAGACAAAAGAAACAACATTGCAACTTAAATCCACTTTTAATAGAATAATTGTGGCAGAAACTATATTAACAAGGTATTTTCCAAGTTGCAGTTGGAAAACTGCACATTTTGAAAAATAATATTTAATATAATGAAATTCCAAGTCAGTAAAGGAATTGGAATAGTGCCCTGGAATTTGTTATAAGCAGATTTGTTTGTATTTAGTTTATTCAGTTGTTTTAAGGTTTTTCTCCTAAAATAATATTTTTGATTTTATTCAACTGATAAGTTGTAGCCTAGTTTGATTCAAGTTTGCCATAAAGTATAAAGACCCAATAGACTATATAGTTTAGGGAGACAGTTAAAAAACTCTAGAAATGTCACACATTAGCAAAACAGCAAAAAGGAATCAAACAAAATTAACATCATTTTCGAACTTTAACTTAACCCTCCTAGAGAATCAGCAGCAACAGGAGAAAAATGCATTGCACTAGGACATGTATGGTGAAAGGATCCAACCCCCATACACACCTTTCCTGATTTTAAACCACTCAGTATCCCCTTGTTCTGTTTGAACGACTGTCTCTTAGCCTATGTACAGGTTCTGCATGAATGAATAAAGAAGACCAAGGAAGAATTAATGCATTTGAATTATGATGTTGGCAAAGAACATCAAATACACCATGGACTGCCAGAAGAAAGAACAAATCTGTCTTGGAAGAAGGACAGCCAGACTGCTCCTTGGAAGCAAGAATGGTGAGACTTTGTCTTATGTACTTTGGACATGTTATCAAGAGGGACCAGTCCCTGAAGAAGGACATCATACTTGGTAAAGTAAAGGGTCAGCAAAAAAGAGGAAGACTCTCAACAAGACGATTTGACACAGTGGCTGCAACAATGGGCTCAAACAACAATGATTATGAGGATGGTGCAGGACCAGGACCGGGCTGTGTTTCATTCTGTTGTACATGGGGTCGCTATGAGTCAGAACCGACTCCACGGCAACTAACAATAGCAGCAATACATGTAGAAAAAGGAGCCCTGGTAGCACAATGGTTAAGTGCTCAGCTGCTAACCAAAAGGCTGGCAGTTCGAACCCACCAGTGGCTCTGAGGGAGAAAGACCTGGCAATTTGCTCTAGTAAAGATTACAGCCTAGAAAACTCTACTATGGCACCCAACAACAACAAGACGTGTAGCACATCCTATTATGTGATGATTCATGGTACACAATAAGGAAAAAAGGTCAGGAAAGGGCTGACTTAATGTGCTTTTAAAAGTATCGTAAAAGTTTACCTGACTGTCCCCCCTTGCTTCAGAATTTGTAGCTTTCATGATTTGTCAGGTGTTTTCTACACATATACTCTAAAGGCCCTATATTAAAATCTAAATATACCTTTAAAAAAGAATGGGCACAGTGGACCACCTCCCTCTCGGCATATTAGGTCAGCTTTTTAAACGCCTTTGAGTGACAAAGAGCGCACAACTGGCCTCCTGTATCTAAGGTGACCATAGATTTTTATCAACTATAGAAAACACTTTTGAGAGTGAAGGGGGCACTGTTAATAATTGTGTAGGGACAACAGGCATAACCTGAGATCACTGCAGCAAAGCAGGATGTATGATCATGCTTCCTAATATCCCACTGTTTATCAGCATTTTTAGACTATGCGAAATGTAATAGAAAGTTGGAAAACTAGAAGGAAAAAACTTAATCCTACCATCCTAAAATACCACTCAGTTAACGACTTTGGATTCTCTTCCAAGTTTTTCCAGATTTCTTTTATACGATTGCAATTGTATATGTGAATATGCAATGTGAATATGATTTTGTACCCTGTGTTTTTCTCTTAATATTATGGCATGAACACTTTTTCATGTTGCCAGTCTTCAAAATCACTTTAACATCTATTTCAGTATCATTCCAAGGAGATGTACCTACCATATACTTGGTCATGTCTTGCCAGTGTTTGATTTTTTTTTTTTTTTTTTTAGCTGCTTATGAAGTGTCATGGATTGAATTATGTCCCCCAAAAAATGTGTGTATCAATTTGGCTGGGCCATGATTCCCGGTATTGTGTGATTTTCCTATATGTTGTAAATCCTGCCTCTATGATGTTAATGAGGGAGAATGGGTGGCAGTTGTGTTAGTAAGGCAGGACTCAGTCTACAAGATTGGATTGTGTCCTGAGGCAATCTCTTGAGATATAAAAGACAGAAGTGAGCAGAGAGACGGGGGACCTTATATCATCAAGAAAGCAGTGCCAGGAGCAGAGCACGTCCTTTGGACTGGGGTCCCTGCACTGAGAAGCTCCTAGTCCGGGGGAACACTGATGAGAAGGCCAAGAGAGAGAAAGGCTTCCCCTGGAGCTGATGCCGTGAATTTGGACTTTTAGCCTACTTTACTGTTAGGAAATAAATTTGTCTTTGTTAAAGCCATCCACTTGTGGTATTTCTATTGTAGCAGCACTAGATGACTAAGACATGAAGTAAGCCCTTACTACTCAAAGTATGACTGCAGATCAGCAGAATGGCATCACCTGGGAACTTGTTAAAAAAGCAGAATCGCAAGCCCCACCCCAGAACTACTGAATCTGCATTTTAAGAAGTTCTCCAAACAATGCACATCCAAGTTGGATAACTACTGAGTTAGGCTACTTATAAACAATGCTGCTGTGAACATCTTCATGCACATAAATTTCCCGTTTGTGAATTATTTAGTTGCATTTGATTCCCAGAAGTGCTATTATGAGTTCAAAGGACTTGTGTATTTTTATGCTTGCCAGATTTTCAGGGGGGCTCTTTAAGAGCCAGAGGGATGGGCATGGCGAAATGCTATAATCTGAGCAGTAGTCCAGTTAGTGCCCTCTGTCGACTGATGGAGTGTGATAGACCTGTTGAGGCCTTTTAAAAGTTCTGTAATTCAAAGGACAAGCTTCATATTCCCATCTAGAGGCAGAGCCAAAGAGAAAAATAACTTTCTGTTCCATCTCCCTGCCCCACAGACTCACAGAGCTTCTTGCAGTGCCCATCAGATTGCAAGGATGACAACTCCTAAACATTCCAGATACAGGCCAGAAACCTCCTTATATTTCATGTCTAGGGAATTCATTCCTGACTTTCTCTGAGTCATGAAGAGAAAGAAATGTTTCTTTTGGGGGCCTTTAGATTCACCTTCCAAGCCACAGTAATTCTAGCTTTGTTCTGGCATCCATAACCCAAAGGTTCACTGGGCTCCTTCCTTGATGGTTCCCTGAATCTCATTCCTTCCCCAGGAGCTGCAGATACTTTTCTTTTACAGTTAATCTCAGCCCTTAAGGGGTCTGTAACTCCAACGTTTGTGCCATCTTCATTGGGTTCCAACACATTATCCAGGCCTTTCTCTAGTCACCACTGCTTTTGTATCTGACCTGGTTTTCTACTCCAGCATCTCCAGTGTTTAGCTGGCCTCCTGGTTGCTGTTTTTCTTGGGACAATGTCACATTCTGAGGTTTATGATATGGTTTCCTGATAGTGATTTTGTCCAGATCCTCAGTTTGTTTCTTAGCTTTCTTAAGCCTGCCTGTCAAAACTGCCACACATCAGGCCTGCTTATCTGTGTGGATGTCTGAAACGGAGTCTGGCAATTTCATCCTGTTGGTTTCGCCTTCATTCAAGGATGATCACAAATGGACATCTGGATTTGTGTTAAGATTACTGGAATGTCAGTATGCACTCTGACAGACTTGACTCAATTGCTAACTTCTTCTGAAGACATTTTCCCTAATTAACTTGCTCTCCCTTTTCCATCAATGACAGAACTTAAAGTTATCTCCACCACCTACTATTATTTATGGAATTTAACCTGTAAGTTCCACCTTATGATTATGTAGTCATCTTTTGTGTTCAAATATGGTACTATAATAGCACTATTTGGAATTGTTTGTGTATAAGTGTGTGTGTGTGAGAGAGAGCAAGAGAGACTAACTGACTTTTACCCATAGTTCATTCTGATGTGAAATAGATCAAGTGGAGTAACTTGTCTCCAAGATGGTCACCATCAATTCCTTCTCTTCCTGTATGCACAAGCTATTACCCCATTGCTTAGAAAAATCTATGCCTCCATGTTTTTTTGAGTCTGAGCTGGTCTATGAATGCTCTTACCAAAAGAATACACCAGAAGTGAAGCTGTTATTTTTGTTAGGTGCCATCGAGTTGGTTCCAACTCATAGCGACCCTATGTACAACAGAATGAAACACTGCCTGGTCTTGTACCATCCTCACAATCTTTGCTATGCTTGAGCCCATTGTTGCAGCTACTTTATCAATCCACCCTGTTGAGGGTCTTCCTCTTTTTCACTGACCCTCCACTTTACCAAGCATGATGTCCTTCTCTAGGGGTTGGTCCCTCCTGATAACATGTGCAAAGCACATAAGATGAAGTCTCATCATCCTCCCTTCTAAGGAGTATTCTGGCTGTCCTTCTTCCAAGACAGATTTTTTCATTCTGCTGGCAAAACCCAAAAAAAGTCAATTCCAACTCATAACAACCTGGCAGTCCATGGTATATTCAATATTCTTCACCAACACCATAATTCAAAGGCATCAGTTCTTCAGTCTTCCTTAGTCATTATCCAGTTTTGTCATGCATATGAGGTGACTGAAAATACCATGGCTTGAGCCAGACACCTGGGTCCTCAAAATGACATCTTTGTTTTTCAACACTTTAAAGAAGTCTTTTGCAACAGATTTGCCCAATGCAATACATCATCTGATTTCTTGACTACAGCTTCCATGGGCATTGATTGTGGATCCAAGTAAAATGAAATCCTTGACAACTTCAATATTTTCTCCATTTACCATGATGTTGCTTATTGGTTCAGTTGTGAGGATTTTTGTTTTCTTGATGTTGAGGTGCATTCCATACTGAAGGCTGTAGTCTTTGATCTTCATCACTAAATGCTTCAAGTCCTCTTCACTTTCAGCAAGCAAGGTTGTGTCATCTGCATATCGCAGGTTGTTAATGTGTCTTCCTCCAATCCTAATGCCGCATTCTTCTTCATGTAGTCCAGCTTCTCTGATTATCTGCTCAGCATACAGATGGAGTAAGTATAGTGAAAGGATACAACTCTGATGCACATGTTTCCTGACTTTAAACTATGCAGTATCCCCTTGTTCTGTTCAAACAACTGCCTCTTGGTCTATGTATAGGTTCCTCATAAGCACAAATAAGTGCTCTGGAATTCCCATTCTTCACAATGTTATCCATAATTTGTTATGATTCACACAGTCGAATACCTTTGCATAGTCAACAAAACACAGGTAAATATCTTTCTGGTATTCTCTGCGTTCAGCTAAGATCCATGTGACATCAACAGTGATATCCCTCGTTCCACGTCCTCTTCTGAATCTGGCTTTAACTTCTGGCAGTTCCCTGTCAATGTACTGCTGCAATTGCTTTTGAATGATCTTCAGCAAAATTTTACTTGTGTGTGATATTTATGATATTGTTCAATAATTTCTGCATTCTGCTTGGATCACCTTTCTTTGGAATGGGCACAAATATGGATCTCTTCCAGTCAATTGGCCAGGAAGCCGTTTTCCAAATTTCCTGGCATAGACGAGTAAGCACCTCCAGCATTGCATCCATTTGCTGAAACATCTCATTGGTATTCCATCAATTTCTGGAGCCTTGTTTTTCACCATTCAGTGTGGCTTGAACCTCTTCCTTCAGTACCATTGTTTCTTGATCATATGCTGCCTCCTGAAACATTTGAAAGTCAACCAGTTCTTTTTGTTACAGTGACTATGTATTCCTTCCATCTTATTTTGATGCTTCCTGAATCTTTCGATATTTTCCCTGTAGAATCCTTCAGTATTGCAACTTGAGGCTTGAATTTTTTCTTCAGTTCTTTCAGCTTGAGAAGTGCCAAGCATGTTCTTCCCTTTTGGTTTTCTAACGCCAGGTCTATTGCACATTTCATTATAATACTTTACTTTGTCTTCTCGAGCCACCCTTTGAAATCTTCTGTTCAGACGTGGAGCTAGGCAGTATAAAGACCTACAGCTTCTATCTGGCTTTCTTGGAATGCTCACACTGGAGGAAGCCAGACATGGTGAAAGAAATCCAACTACATCAAGAGCACCATGCTTTCAGGAAGCCCAAGGTAGCCACATGGAGAAGTCACATGACCTGAGACATAACCAATAATCCCACAGCCATCCCAGCTCACATGCCAGACTTTGAGCGAAGAAACCTTTAGAAGACTCCAGCCTCAGCCTCCACCCAACTGCAATTTATGGGGGATTCCAAAAGAGAACCACCCAGCTGAATTCTAAACTCCCAGAACTGTGGAAGATAATATAACATTGTTGCTTTAAGTTGCTAAATTTTGGGTGGTTTGTTTGGCAGTCATAGATAACTGGAACACCAACTACCTATCTTCCATAAGGAAATCTCTCAGTTCCAAGTTAGTGAAACAACTGCATGTGTGATTATGCCACAGGGTTTGACTTTCTGCTTCAACTTGTCTTTAAAAGATATGGCATACTCAGAGATTAGACAGACCCATAAAACAAAACAAGACTAATGGGGCACAACAGCCCAGGGACAAGGACTAGAAGGCAAGAGGGGACAGGAAAGCTGGTGATAGGGAACCCAAGGTCGAGAAGGGCGAGTGTTGACATGTCGTGAGGTTGTTAACCAATGTCATGAAACAATATGTGTGCTAATTTTTTAATGAGAAACTATTTGTTCTGTAAACCTTCATCTAAAGTACAGTAAAAAAAAACTTTTAAAAAGTAAGTGAAAAAAAAAGATCACTGATCACAGATCACCATAACAGATATAATAATAATGAAAAAGTTTGAAATATTGTGAGAATTACCAAAATGTGACACAGAGACACAAAGTGAGCACTTGCTGTTGGAAAAACGGTGCCAGTAGGCTTGCTCAACACAGGGTTGCCATGAACCTTCAATTTGTAAAAAACGCAGTGTCTGCGAAGTGCAATAAAACAAGGTATGCTTTATTAAAAAAAAAAAAAGATATGGCATGCTAAATCATTCTGGAAAGGGTAAAGTATTATGGCTACACATATGTGGGTTGGATGTGCCATTCTCCGGAGCTGGGTGAGAATAGACACTGATTCAGTGCTGATGGACAAGCTCTGTTCTAGAACTTTATTTTTGGAGAATCTGGCTTATTATCAATATTAACTATAGTAGGAAAATATGCCATTGTCATTGAAAATTAAAGGAAGAAAGGACGTTAGACAGCAATTGCCTTGTTCAGCCATTTTTTTAGTTAAGACAGAGGTGCACAAAAGTGAAGTGTCTTGCCAAGATCACAGAGCTGGTTGATGGGAAAGCCAGGACAAGAATCCAGGTCTCTTGGCCCCAGGAGTAGCTCCTTTCACCATACCACCCTGCCTGTCATGTGTTAAAGAAACTCTGTGGAAATCAGTATGCAATCTGGTTTTATCTTCCCTTCCAATTATTGTGTATGTCCTGCGTGCTATTTGTACAATAAGGCTAATACCTACCCTATATGATTATTATGAAGATTAAAGAGTTAACTTATGAAAATTATTTGGCACTTACTGTGTACTCAATAAATGGTAAGCACCTTGTTCAAGAGCCTGGTAAAACAGAGGTTCTTTGGACAACCATGTCAAGGACCTTTAAATTGAAAGAATTTCCCCACAAACAATACTCTAGGTATGAGAAATCCATCACTGGGGAGAATTACAGAAGGGAATTCAACCTCCACCCAAGTTCTAATCCAGACAAGTAGACACTTAAACGACCCGTGAGAAAAGAAAGGAGCGGGATGTGGATAGTTAGTACAAGTGCGTGGAATAACTCACCATCCTGAAAGGGAAATAGACAGGGCTGAGTCAGCTCTGGACATGAGAAGTAGAAGAGAGTGGGCCTGGAAGTCTGGAGTTCTTTCTGTCAGCTTTTTATAAAAATAAGTACCTCTAGCTGTCTGTCTGCTGAGGAGACCGTCTATCACCCAGTCTGTGAAAGCAGCTTTACCAGGGCCCATCTGTCCAGACTTGTGTTGTGGTTACTTGCCTCACAGTGGTTATCCCCACGTCTACTTCTCTCTCTTGTATCATATGTGCTGTGTGTGTAAAACTCTTTATGTGAAGTCTGGGAATGGTTTTTAATGCATTCAGAGCAATAAGCCAGAACCTCCACCTTTAATACCTGCTTCTGCCATTTCACATCAATGGGGCTGCACGCACATGTGGGGAGCAGCCGCCCGTGACGGATCGGGGCCTCGCCGTGCAAGGAGAAGCAGATGGGGAGAAAAGGGAGCTATTGTATGAACACCTGTCCAGCAACTGTAACCAAAAAAAAAAAAAGAGAGAGAGAGAGAGAGACAGGGAGAGGCTGTAAAGGCCATGAGGTACACAATGGACAGAGCCGAGGTTGTGGTCACAGTAGACAAGGGACGTCACAGGTGTAACTATCATAATGATTTCAGGCCATGAACAGAAAAATCATTTTTACCAGTTTTTTTTTTTTTTCTCACCACGTGCTAAGGTGAAGTTGTTGTTTCAAAGCTGTTGGGAGATGGACTTTGGAGTTAGACTGTCGGGTTCAGATTCCAGGTCTGCCACTAGTGGACTTTATGATTTGTAGTAAAGATAATTAATTTTTTGAGCTACAATTTCCTCACCTGAAAAGTGGGGAGGATAATAATGTCTTCTTTACAGGCATATTGTAAAGAAGATTGCATGGGAATAGTGTAAGTGCCTATCACCACCCTGGAATATTGCAGATGCTCCATAAATTATAGTCATTGTCACGTTGCTAATGATTTTCAAACTAAAGGGAGGAAGAGGCTATAGAGTGAATAAAATCAGCTTATTCATTTGGACTAATTCTGCCATCCAACACGGAAAATGTCACTTAACCTCCCTGTATCTATTAAAGAGGATCATTTTGTCTGAGCCAGCCAGAGATTTGGTGAGTCTTAGCATTAGATCTAGCTGGACTCCTTTTCCCGGCAACATCAAGATATCTAGATTCAAGAGATGCGAGAAAACTTAACGTTTTAATCTGGGGATCAGGATAGGTCTGAGTCTGTTTATAAGACAAATTCAGGGACTTGTTATTGATGGAAATTGCTTAAAAATGTTTTGTTCTGTATAAAGAGTAAAAACGAAACTTCTAGTCCTATGTGTTTTGCAAAGTTTTGTAGTAAGAGTGAATCGTGTTTATAGCCTCAACTAATAATAAAAAGAGAAACAATCATTTATTGAGTGCCTGCTATGTGCCAGTTAGTTCTCAGCCCTCCTCTGAGGTGTGTATTGCTATTCCCATTTTACAGAGGGGAAATCTGAGATTCTGAGAGGCCTGCTAAAATCTCTGCTGGAGATTGGTGGTTTGGTGTCTGGAGGCGGGTCTGTCTGATTCTAAAGCTCTTGCTCTGTCTAGTCCACTTCACTGCTTCTGGGCTCAGCACCATTTAGCGTGACTCTCATGAGGATCCAATAGAACTCAGCCTCTTGGGCTATTGAGATTCTATGAGCTACCCTTGCTCTCATCTTTGGAGTCACCCTACTGCTTCCATCTGGGCCCAGATAATAGAAACTCTCCGTGCATATGTCAGTTACTTCAAGATGCTGAGTGTGAAACTTTTAATGAAGTATTTTAGGGAAAGGCTACATCTGGAAATAGTTATCCAGATGTTATAAACCACTTGGGCCAGCGGTTGCCAGACTGCTGTCCAGCCGATGAATATAGGATGACCCCCTCCATGTGTGGAAGATGTTCTGGACGGACTGCAAACTGGGAGATTTGTAACTACTGTGCTGCACTAACCCCAGTGAGGGACATCAGGGACCTGTGTCACACAACTCCATGACCACAGGTGTCCTGATGGCTCAGAAGAATCTCGGTACTGAAGACTAATTGGCCGCATTTTCTTCACCATCCCTAGTGCTATTCCCTGAAGGAGGGATTGGGGCGGGGTCTGTGAACCTGCAACTCTCTGGGCACCTATCCCTGAAAGCCCCACTTTAGGAGTTTGGATATGGGTTGTTTTCTTCTCCCCAAAGCTTCTGTGGAGAAAACTCTAAATCCCAGAGTGGCTCTAGGGAGAAAAACCACCGTATCCCAGAGTTAACTGTTAACCATGAGGTAGAAGGATGGAATAGTGACACTCCGCCAAAGGTCCAGATTTTGTAAGAACTAGAATTACCAGGATAGGAGCCCTGGTGGAGAACTGGTTAAAGTGCTAGACTGCTAACCAAAAAGGTCAGCAGTTCAAAAGCACGAGTGGCTCCGCAGAGGAAAGATGTGGCAGTCTGCTTCGTAGAGACTTACAGCCTCAGAAACCCTATGGGGTCACTATGAGTCATTGTCAACTCGACAGCACTGGATTTTGTTTGTTAGAATCACCATGAGGTCATTGGTAGTTCAGTGGTGGAATTCTCACCTTCCTTGTGGGAGACCCAGGTTGGATTTCTGGTGCTTGCATGTTGCTATGATGCTGAACAGTTTTCAGCTGACTTCCAGACTGGGCAGTGTCCTTCCGCTGTGCGTGGGGTTGCCATGAGTTGGGAGCTGACTTGATGGCAGCTAACAACAACAGAATCACCATTCAAAAGAGTGAGGACACTCTACAATTTATACAGTTCCATTATAAGATAAAATGGTATAGATAACTGAGTTCTAATGAAACTTTATGCTTTGTTCCATATCATACGATAATTTGGTTTTGATCCCAATATTCACTGCTATTAATATTTGTCAACTGAAACCAAATAAGGAGATATGGTATCATGGTAAAAAGCATAGACGCAGAAGTTAAACTATCTGCTTCAAATCAACTTCTTTCCACCTGTGTAACCTAAGATGAATTAACCTTCATCTTTGTAAGCCACAGTTTTCTCTGCTGAAAAATAGGAACAATGGTAATACCAAATTTCATAAGGTTGTTGTGAGGACTGAAGGAGATGATGCATGCAAAGCACTCAGCACAGTGTAAATGCTCAAACATACCAATGATCAAGAGGATGGCACAGGACCAGGCAATGTTTAATTCCCTTCTACAAACAATCACCATGAGTCAGAGTCGACTCTACAGCAACTATGAACAACAACAATAATAAGTGCTTAATATAAATTGCAGTTGCTTATGGCCATTTGTTCTAAGGAAACTTCATGTCTTCCTGTAAGCCGGAAAGTGTTTTCATCACTGGCCTCCACTTGGGGAATGGCAGGAGTTGGGCTCACTTGTGTTGAAACTCAAACAATTGGCTGGTGAGTTGGGCCAGAGAAGGGAAAGTCTGGGATGGGCTGAGATCTAGCTGACGCTATTCACATTCATACTAGACAGACTCACTTATAATCTAGCCCAACTAGCTTTGTTCAAAACCAGCCTCTCCACAGGAATTTCACACATGTAAATGAGGATTTTGATGGTCCTTGTAAAAGAACCCCTAGTTTAGTCTGAACAGTTCCTGCCATTTGAGAGCCAAAGTCCCTGAAATGGACCAAATTGACTGCACAATTGCTCTAGTCTGATCCCAGCCTCAGGAGCCACAGCGGCAACAGTTTTCAACCTACCTGTCTGGGAGGATGCACTCAGCATTGCTGCTGAGTGAGCTAGCCCTTTGGCTATTTCAGAGCTGAGTGAGTCAGACAACATTTAGATTTAGGAAACAGAAAAATTGAGACCCAGTAGTTCCTACCGCCTTGTAATAATGTTCTCTAGCAAAAAATGTCAATTTAACCTTAAAGAATGAGAATTCTTGGGCTATAAAACCAGTAGGGCCCTTTCAATACATTCCCATTTACAAATTTTTCTTGATACATTCAACATTTTGGATGTCCTTTAAATTCTGTAATTATTTACTTACCTCCTAAAAAGTGGGATTTTTTTTTCTTTTGAAGAGAGTGAGATAGTTGAGCTTTGCTTTTATCCAGTAAATCTGGATTATTTTTGACCCAGGCAAAGATCCATTGTTGTTGTTAGGTGCTGTAGTTGCTTCCGACTCATAGCGACCCTATGTACAACAGAACGAAACACTGCCCGGTCCTGCGCCATCCTCATGATCTTTGTTATGCTTGAGCTCATTGTTGCAGCCACTGTGTCAAATCGTCTTGTTGAGAGTCTTCCTCTTTTTTGCTGACCCTTTACTTTACCAAGCATGATGTCCTTCTTCAGGGACTGGTCCTTCCTGATAACATGCCCAAAGTATGTGAGACGGAGTCTCACCAACCTTGCTTCTAAGGAGCATTCTGGCTGTCCTTCTTCCAGGACAGATTTGTTCGTTCTTCTGGAAGTCCATGGTATTTTCAGTATTCTTCGCAAACACCAAAATTCAAATGCATGAATTCTTCTTTGGTCTTCCTTATACATTGTCCAGCTTTCAAATGCATATGAGGCAATTGATAATACCATGGCTTGGGTCAAATGCACCTTAGTCCTCAACGTGACATCTTTGCTTTTCAACACTTTTAAAGAGGTCTTTTGCAGGAGATTTGCCCAGTGTAATATGTTGTTTGATTTCTTGACTGCTGCTTCTATGAACATTGAAATGAAATCCTTGATGACTTTAATATTTTCCACGTTTATCATGATGTTGCTTATTGGTCCAGTTGTGAGGAATTTTGTTTTCTTTATGTTAAGGTGTAATCCGTACTGAAGGCTATGGTCTTTGATCTTCATCAGTAAGTGCTTCAAGTCCCCTTCACTTTCAGCAAGCAAGGTTGTGTCATCTGCATAATGCAGGTTGTTAATGAGTCTTCCTCCAATCCTGTTCTTCATTAGCATCAAACAAAACTATGTTGTCTTCAAATTATATTTTTGACTAAAATTTCCACCTTAAGGCAAATGTGTATATAGTCTGATATAGCACAGACTCGTTCATACTCTTACTTCTTGGATGATCCTTTTGTATTTACTTCCTTTCTTCCTCTCCCTCAAATGTGAGCCTGTCCCAAGGGTCTGTCCTTGGTCCTCTTCCCCAATCTCATGATGCTTCTTACCATAGTGATCTTAGCCATCTCTATTACTTTACCTGTCAAATATCATCCAAATAGTGACACTAAGGAAAAGAAGAGGAGAACGATCTCTGTTTCAAATGCCTTGAGTTTGAGAAGCCATGTTGTTGTTGTTGGGTGCTGTCCAGTCGATTCTTGCTCATAGTAACCCCCTGTGACAGAGTAGAACTGACCTATAGGGTTTTCTCGGCTATAATTCTTATGGAAGCTTATCACCAGGTCTTGCTCCTGCAAAACTTCTGGGTGGGTTCAAACCACCAACTTTTTGGTTAGCAGCTGAGCACTTAACCATTGACCACCGGGGCTCCTAGAGAAGCCCTGCAGGACATCCAAATAGGAAATTTCAGCAGATCCATTTATCCCAGTGCACAGAGAGACACTCTTATGCAAACACTTTATTCAACTTCCTCTTGCCTATAATAATCATGACTTGAAAAAGCTCCTCTTTTAATAAATCATGGGCCATATGTGTTTGCCAGAGAGGCTGATGAAGCAGGCCTATTTTTCTAACTTCTTTTTTTTTTTAGCCTGTGGGGTCTCCTATTTCATGCTTCTGTTTATCCAAGTTTTATTTACAATATCCCAATAAATCTCCATTCTGTAGGATCATGTGAACATGAAGACGGTTTCAGGGGTTACCCATGAGTGTTGTAATGTTAGGAAGCGTATGGCAATGCTTTACTGCTGAGGACGTGGGGATCTCACTGTGTGAGACTCAAGTCGGGCTTCTCGCTCTTAAGGATTCAAATGGAGGATCAGACTGAGTCTCACAGCGGTCCCCTGGGCAGCAAAAAATGCCCATGCTATCTATTCCTTGCTTGGACGATGACACGTGGGAAGCAAATTAGTTGTATAATAACAGTTTGAATAACAATTCTTGTCCCAATATCCCTAAGTCTCACTGGCTGGCAGATATAAATGAGGTCATATCAGTATCAATTCCTCAGCCCCCTTCTCAAAGCATCATTTTGAGGAGTCCCAGGATTGTCCTGCATGTGTTAATATCTACATATCATTTCACCTGGAAATAATTTTTAACACAAAGCAAGTATTATTTGGTATATGTTGTTTAGTTGTCTACTTTTTCACATGGCAATGTACTGTGAAATTTCTCCTATGTGGTTAGATATTTTCCTATGATTTTTTTTATGGCTATATGGTATTCCAATATGTGGATAATTTGTTTAAACCATCTCTATTGTTGTATCTTTACTCCCAGTTATAAATAATACTGTGGTGGATGTCTTTGCACACACATCTTGGCACACATCTCTAATTATTGTCCTGAAATAAATTCCTGGGCATGAAAGCTAGGACAGAGGGAGTGCTCATTGTAAAGGCTTAATGTTATTATTCTTAATCAATAATAATAATGTTGGTACCCTGGTGGCGCAGTGATTAAGAGCTACAATGAGCTATGGCTGCTAATCAAAAGGTTGCCAGTTCGAATCTACCAGCCACTCCTTGGAAACCCTATGGGGCAGCTCTACTCTGTCCTTTAGGGTTGCTATGAGTCGGAATTGACTCAACAGCAATGGGTAATAATAATGCTATTAAGTGCTACTAAATATTGGGCCAATGAGTGACAATTTGTCCGAAGAGAGCTCTTGAAAACAAAAATACAACACTTATAGCATTTTAAAAAATGCACTGTAAAGAACAAGAACCAAATTTATCTTGACAAAGAAACAATTTGAATTTTTGAAACTTCTCTATATCCTGACTTTTTTTTCCTAAAATTTACTTTAGATACAGTATTCTTATATATAAGTATGGTGAACATCTATTTAAATGGCAATAATGTGTAAATTGTTTACTGGTGTTACTTACCATCAATGAGTCACATAAGTCAGGACAGACATTCTATGCTTTATTTAAAATTTAGCATCCTGGAGTTTGTTAATTCTCTCTACTAGAGATATTTTAAGGGAGTCCCTGGGTGACGTAAATGGTTAAGCACTTGGCTACTAGCCAAAAGACTGGCAGTTCAAACCCATCCAGAGGCACCTCGGAAGACAGGACTGACGATGTGCTTCTGAAAGGTCACAGCCTTGAAAACCCTATAGAGCAGTTCTACTCTGCAACACGTGGAGTCTCCAGGAGTGGAAATCGAATCGACAGCAACTAACAACAAGAGAAATTTTAAAGTCCTGGTGGTCCATAAGAGACTAAGCAGAATGTGTGACTTGTCTCTTTAGCTAGATTTTAAGAGAAAGGAGTTGTCACCAATATATTTTGACCAAATATCTTGTTAAAGACACCACCAAGAATGGAGCTTGGAGGCAAGGGTAGCCAGACACCCCCAACAGTTCCATCATTCTGTACTTTAATAACTCTCTGGCAACATGATGAAGTAGTTTATGTTCCAGACTTTGCCTCCTGGTATCTAGATTTTTATAGGTGTTTTGACTGAGGTGTAGAAGAGGCATTTTTTTGGCTGCTGATTTCTATTCCAGATTGTGGGATGTGAATAATTTGGTAAATTAACATGAATGGGTTAGACTGTTCTTTGTGACCAAAGGCCCCTGGGCCGCCTGTTCCACTGGATGGTCACATTAATTTGCAACCACACAAAGGTGGCTGCTGGGCACATACGCCCAAGTTAAATTTCCTTTTGCAGGTTTTCCCCTTTTTTTGGATATTCGGGTAGCCACTAAAGTCTGAGGCAGCTCTCGCTTGTGCATTCATAATTCTGGGTAAGCCTAAGGCTTCCAAAACTAATACCAGGGAGGAAAGATCCAAACCTTAGTGCTTTTGTGGCTTTTTTTTTTCTCCTCTGGGGCCAGTTTTCGGCCGTATTTCCAATGATCAGTCTGTACTCTTAGTTATACACTAAATACATAAACTGTGTGTGCTACAAATGATGTTTTTCTAGCCTGTCCGTATAGCCTATTAAACCAGAGTTGGCAGTTTTCCATCCCTTAGGAGAGACATTTGGCATAAATAATATTGTCATTTGGGAAGGCTAGACATCGTTTGAAGAAGTGACCTTGTATAAATATTGTCTGAGGTATGACTGAGGCTAAATTATATGACAGGGAGCTAGTATAGTCTGGGCTGTGGGCCCTCCTGGTGATGAAGTTTCTTCTTGTAGTAATGGAATCATTTGAATTGAGAATGTAATCAAATACATCAGAGGCTGTTAAAAACACAGGAACTGGCTTATTTATGAGCCCCCAGGGTCCAGAGGATGGCAAAATGGTGCTGGAACTTCTTTGTTGTTCAAATGGCTTTGTCTCTATTATGAGACAAGAAGTCCTAGAAAGTGCCTTTTGTCCTTGGAGAACTTCCCTCAGAACTGGGACTGCTGAACATGCCAGGAGTTTGTTGATCTCCCCACCCACATTTGGGGTGAGCAGTTGGCAGGGAGCACAGAGTTTTGGGTGTCGCTGGGCTATTTGTGGTTGACCTGGTATATCAGTAGCACAATATAGCCCCAAACAGAAAGTTACTTTCCATTCTCACTCTCAACACCTTACTTTAGGATTTCATTTCCTTTTTCCAGGCCTGTGTTACTCAGATAGCCTCCTAATTATACAGACTCCTTCCCCTTACTTTCTCTTTCTTCTATTAATTGATTTGCCAGATTTGTCTTTCAAAAGCATGACTTTATTTTCATAAATCCATCTATTTATTCATTTGTTCAACAAATATTTATCAAGTGCCAACTATGTGTCAAGCACTTTGCTCTCTGCCATAATCAGGTTTATAGTCTAGTAGGGGAGATAAATATTTGACAAATAATCACATTATTGGACATACAATTATAAGCCAATGTGAGTGTTCTGTAGGAAAGAAGCAAGATTCTTTGGTAGTACAAAACAAAGGAACATCATCTAGATTGAGGAGTCAGGGGAGGCTTCACTGAGGAAAAATTAAGGTGCAATATGAAGCATGTTTGGGTCTTGCCTAGTCAAAGGAGGGGGTTGGGGAATGGGGACAGGACAGAATAGAATGGGTGGAGTGTTTTGCAAGCAGAGGGAGTACCAAAGGTTCACGGCAGGGAGAAGCATGGTGTCATCCAGTCTGGCTAGAGTATGAAGAGGGAGGCCCACACCAGAAAAGCTATGAAGGCCATGTCAAGAATTTTGGTCTACATGCTACAGCAATGGGAAACCATTAAAGAGTGTTTAAGCAGAGCTGCAATGTGATCAGATTTGCATTTTGAAAAGACCAATTTGGCTGCAGTGGGAAAAACCCATTGGTGGTGGTTTATGTGGGAAAAAAACATGGGGCTTGATGATGAATTGAACATAAGGAATTAGGGAGAGGAAATTATTGAGAATGACTATTAGGTTTCCAATTTGTACAACTGGATTGGTTGAGCTGTCATTTACTGAGTGTTGCTGCTGTTGTTAGGTGCCATCAAGTTGGTTCCGACTCATGGTGACCCTATAGGAAAGAGTAGAACTGCCCTATAGCATTTCTAAGGAGAGGCTGGTAGATTCGAACAGCCAATCTTTTGGTTAGCAGCTGAGCTCTTAACCACCAGGACTCCATTTACTGAGTAGGAGAATATTTAAAAAGAGAGCTGAATTTTTTAGGGGAATAATAAGCAGGCTTTGAACAGGAGCACACTTCATGATTTTTAAGAAATGGAAAGAGAAAGTGTAGTAGGAAATGAAGTCACAGAGGTGGGGTGAGGAGGTCAGTGGAGTAGATCATGTAGGGCCTTGTAGACTGTTGGAAAAGGATTTTAGCTTTTAACTGAGCAAGAAGGGAAGCTGTTGGAAAATTTTGAGCAGAGGAATGGCTTGATGTAGCTTAAATTTTTGGAAGATTACTGTGTCTGATATATGGAGAAGAGACTCTAGGGGCGAGAGGCCAAAAACAAGGGGACCAGTTGAGGAACTATTGCAGAAGTCCAGGTGGAAAAAGGTGGTGGCTGCTTAGACCAGGGTGGTAGCTGAGAAAGTGGTGAGAAGTGGTCAGATTCTGGATAGATTTTGAATATAGAACCAGTAACATTTTTCTATTGGATTGGATGTAGTGAGAAAGAAAAAGCGGAATGGAGTTGCCATTCCCTAAGAAGTAGAAGACTGCCAGAAATTCAGGTGTTTGGTTTTGAATATTAGGTTTGAGATCCCTATTAAATATCCAGTTATAAATATTGAGTAGGCTGTTGGATAGCTGAGACTAGACTTCAAAAGAGAGATACGAGATAAAAATTAAAATTTGGTATCTTCTGGGTGTAGGTAGATGATATTCAAAACCAAGAGAAAGGATGAATTCAACAAAGGAATAACGATAATTAGAGAAGAAAAACAATATGTTTAGAAGTTAAGCATAAAGAAGATAATTCTAGTCACTAGTCAAGGTTAACATCCCCAGTATTAAGACATATCGATATCATGTACTCCCTGCTCTGATGCACTGAGAAGGGTATGACATCGAGTTTGTGATATTTTTGTCCAAAATGCATAACCTCAACCTAATCATGAGCAAACATCAGAAAAACTCAAGTGGAGAGACATTCTACAAAATGACTGACTGATACTCTTTGAAAGTGTCAAGGTCATGAAAGACAAGGAATGACTGAGAAACTGTTATAGATTGGAGGGAACACAAAAGACATGATAACTAAATGCCATGTGGGATTCCAGACTGGATCCTGGAACAGACAAAAAAAGATATTAGTGGGAAAACTGGTGAGATTAAAATAAAGACTATAGTTTTGTTAATAATATTATACCAATGTCAATTTCCTGGTTTTGATTATGGTACCATGGTTATATAAGAGGTTAACATTAAGGGAAGCTGGTTTAAGAGAACACAGGAACTCTCTGATTTATTTTTTAATTTGTTTGTAAGTCTAAAATTATTCCACAACAGAAAGATGAAAAATACTATTTGAGCCTTTTGACATGTACTCCCCAAGGATGTGGCTGCCCTCACGTCCAGTTTTTCTAGCTTAACATGGAGATGCTGGAGAGGTAGGCAGGGCCACCCTTCAGGGCCTTGTAGAGTGTGTTAAAGACTTTGGACTTTCCTCTATGAGCTAATGAAGGATAGGCAGAAAACATGGAAGAGATGGGAACTAGACATGAGACATGAAAACAGAAGAAGTATTGGGTTAGGCCTGGATTCAGGCAAACACCCAGTTACTCTCAATTATTCATCCTGTTCTCCAAACAGAATGACCATGAGTTAGTTCATGACTCACAAGGGTGTTAGCACATTGTAATGTCTGGCTGGGAAGATTGCTCAAATCTCAAAGGATTATCTTTGAGGAGCCTTGCAGCGTCCTGTTTTCCCTGCCACTCCTACAGTTTAGGCATAACTGTAGAGAGGATTTTAAGCCTGTAGGCTTGAAAGGTAAGTTGTATGTGCATTATATTTGAACCACCCTCTCCAGAATGGTTCCTGAACAAAGATTACAGCTGAATTGGGATACCAACCTGTAGTGAGTGAGTAAATGCCTGGAATAGACCCACTAGGAATGATGAGAGAGACCCTGCCTTCACCTCCTTTCTCAGCCAACTCTGTTTTGGGGAGGAAGTGGGGGAGCATTAAAGACTCCATGATGTCAAATTTCCCAAGGGTGTTGCAGACTACTCAGATGGTGACTGGGAATTGTTCAGTGTAACATTATATATAAAATTTTAGCCTTGGGGAAATTACAAAAGGGATTTATGAAGGGGTTCATAAAGGGATCTCTGAAGGTGGGGAGTCTGTGTCTCTGCCCACAGGAGGATGGAGAACCATTGAAAAAGATGCACCTTTCACCTTCAAGCCACTCACCTCCCTGCTGACCCATCTAGAACAGGCCAGGGATCAGGGAGAGGGTCTTAATACCTGGAGCCTAGGGTATGATCACCTCCACACCACTAACCTACCTTCTCACCACTAACCTACCTCATGGCCTGGCCTGACAGGAACCTGTGCATGTCAGGGCTGATGGCTATCTCTGCTCTCAGAAACTCTGAAATCATGCAGTCTAATCCCCTTAGGCTCAAATCCTACAAAATACTATTAAAGGTGGCTGTCAATTCCTAAATACTTACTACGCGTGAGGCTCTTTATATAAGTGTTTTTAATCCTTTCGACAACTCTTCAAAGTAGTCATTATCATCCCCTTTCTACAGGAGATTCTCCTGGTGAGGAAATGTAGGCTTAACTTGTCTGAGGTCACATAACTAGTGAGTGGCTGAATCTGGATTTGAACCTAGATCTGGCTTCACACAGAGTCTCAGACTTTTCCACTAATCCTGCAACCTCCTGGTATTGAAGGAGCCTTGTGTCAGAAGTAAGTCATCCCTTGGCAGAACACTAGTGACTCCGGGCAGTGCCATTACTGACTATCACCCTTGAGAGTTGCTTTCTTTGCCCATCCCTACCAGAAGTTGCCCACTGGATGGACATACATCAAAGTGCAAGATTTCAGGACTTTTCACTGGGGATGAGGCATCAGCGGCCCAAGACCCACTAGGCTGCATTGGGAACGGCCCCTAATTGTGCTGATGCAGTTTACAGTAACAGGTCTGTGAGGAATGAGGGGGAAGGGCATGAAGAGTCATGATCAGCACACCTGGCCTCCTGATGTTGGAAAAGCATGAGGATGTTATGTCAGCACTGGCCTGCAGCTACACTTTTGGCTTAAATTGTGGGTGGCTTTACCAAACCTCAAAGGTGGAAAGAACAAATCATGCTAACAGAGGCAGGAGCTTTGAGAATGAGCAAGGTCTAGGGTGCTAGGTGGCTCTTTGCCAGGGACTTGATATGTGAAGAGGAGCAGAGAAGCTTCATTGTTACCAGCAACCTCTGTCATCTGGCTTGGGCGTCCTACTGAGAGAAAGGTAGCCAGACCTCAATTCCACTCCCTGAAGCGAACCCCTTTGATGCAGGATTATAGAGGAACCCAGGCCCACAAAAGATGTTGTGACTCTACCTACCACATTGACAAAATAAATCCAATATTAATTATTTATATTAAATGCAAGCAATGGGGCAAGAGCATTTTGTGGGTTAAAGACATTTTAAGAAGCCAATGTTTCTCAGAAAAATAAGTGAGAAAAACAATTCAAATTCTCATTGTAGGTGTTTCAAGGAGTAAAGTCTGAACTCCTAGCATTCTTTATAAGATCTGACACTTGACTTTTACTTGTCTTATCTCCCACTGCTTCGGCCTTTGTTCCAGCCATATTGTTCCCTTGCTGCACGTTTTTTCTCTCTTTGTAATAATGCCTGCCTTATTTCTCTTCTCTCTCCCTGTCACCTGAGTAGCCCCTAGCTCTTCACAGCTCAGCTCAGATATCTCTACCTGGAGGTCTTCCCTGCCCACCTAAGCTTAGGTAGGGGCCCTCTCATGTGCACCCTATACAGTCTTCCATCAAAACACTTACCATTCTCCTTTATTAGTGCCTTCAAGGCAGGAACTGAACCTTACTGTCATTTTCCCCCCAGTTCTTAATGTCCTAGGCTCCAGAGATACACCGTGAATAAGAGAGTAAGGACATTCAGATGCTGATTAGACATCTATACACAGATGTCCCATGGGCTTCTCACATTGAATTAAACCTGTACCTCTTCCCATCACTATCTAAGCCCCATTAACCATCTTTTGCTCTTCTCTCTCCCCCACTTCCTTTATTCAACCATCGACTAAGTCCTGTCCACTCAAATAACAGTAAGATTAAGAACTTAATATATACTAGGCATTGTCCAAAGTACTTCGCATGAGTTAATTCATTTAAGTCCCACAACAATTCTATGTTGTGGGTCCTATCATATTCTCACCTTACTAAAGAGGAAGTTGAGGCAAAAATAATAATTTGCCTATAGTCACACATCTAAAAGTTTATGGAGCTAGGATTTGAACCCTCACAGTGTGACTTCAAAGTTCTACCCCCTAAATATTTCTCAATCCCCATAGGCCACCATTATCTCATTCTCCCTTGCAATCCATTCCCCATAATGCAGTCAAAACAATTTTTCTAAATGAATTCTCCTTAAAACTCTTCATAGCTCCCTGCTACCCTCCAGACAGGTGCTTTGAAAGTAAAGAATTTCTGAATCCAAAAAGCAAGGTAAAAGCAGGAACCCAGAGGTAAGTGAGTACCAAAGGTGATTTTTTTACCCTAAAGTTTTCTGCCTAGCCCAGGAGACCTTGAGCTTCCACTCCAATAACTGTACAGGACTCAAGAGACAAGAGATAAAGCTACAGCTTATCCAAAGTGGAGATTGGGTAAGACAACCCAGCACAAACTGGCATTCGAAAGGTGTGAAGAAGAAAAAACCCTGCCACACAGAAAGGGAGAGTAGGAGATTTGCCTGTATTGACCTAGTTACTGGGTAGAGGGACAAAACAAATCTCTGTTGAGATGATATAACCATAACTGAGCCTTCATAGGGATTTGTCAGTCTGAATTCATGCCACCTGTGTGGTCGGAAAACTTTGAATGAAGAATTTACCTTAAAGTAGTACCAGGTTACTGCCTCCAGTAGACTGGAAGAAGCAGTTTGAATCTTCTTGAGGGGAACTCAATGTCAACACAGGCCTTAGAGAATTTTTGCAGATAAAGTTACAAGGAAAATGAGCAACTCACTATAAAATAAAACTCAAAAACCACAGGAAAGAAAGGACATTACTAATGAGAACAAGCAAAAACAACAGATAGTAAAAGCAAAACCACAATATTTTCAGATATCAGAATAATAAGACACAATATAAAATAACTGTGCTTAATTGCTTCAAGAAAAAAAAGCTTGAAACGTGCAGGGAATAAGGTGAATTTGAAAAGAAACAACAACAAAAAAAAAAAAGAAAGAAAACTTCTGGAAATAAAAAAATATTTTTTATTATTTTATTTTATTTTTATTGTACTTTAGATGAAAGTTTACAGAACAAACTAGCTTCTTATTAAACAGTTATTACACATATTGTTTTGTGACATTAGTTACCAACCCTACGACATGTCAACACTCTCTCTTCTTGACCTTGGGATCCGTATTACCAGCTTTCCTGTCCCCTCCTGCCTTCTAGTCCCTGCCACTGGGCTGGTGTGCCCCTTTAGTCTCGTTTTGTTTTATGGGCCTACTTAATCTTTGGCTGAAGGCTGAACTTCAGAAGTGACTTCATCACTGAGCTAAAAGGATGTCTGGGAGCCATACTTTCAAGGTTTCTCCAGTCTCT
Source organism: Trichechus manatus latirostris (assembly GCF_000243295.1). Taxonomy (NCBI): domain Eukaryota; kingdom Metazoa; phylum Chordata; class Mammalia; order Sirenia; family Trichechidae; genus Trichechus; species Trichechus manatus. The sequence goes on from NW_004443965.1 coordinate 17,968,046, forward strand.
GTCAGGCCAGTAAGTCTAGTCTTTTTTTGTGAGTTAGAATTTTGTTCTACATTTTTCTCCAGCTCTGTCCGGGACCCTCTGTTGCGATCCCTGTCAGAGCAGTCAGTGGTGGTAGCCAGGCACCATCTAGTTGTACTGGACTCAGTCTAGTGGAGGCTGTGGTAGCTGTGGTCC
>NW_004443965.1:17968518-17974318 GCF_000243295.1 Trichechus manatus latirostris
GCATATGTCTATTTGTGTGACAGCTCTTATTTCTCTAGGATATATTCCAAGGAGTGGGATTGCTGTATCATATGGTATTTCTATTTCTAGCTTTCTAAGCGCCATATTGTTTTCCAAAATGGTTGTATCATTTTGCATTCCCACCAGCAGTGCATAAGAGTTCCAATCTCCCTGCAGCCTCTTCAACATTTGTTATTTTCTGTTTTTTTGATTTGTGCCATTAATGCGGGGGTAAAATGGTATCTCACTGTGGTTTTGATTTGCATTTCTCTAATGGCTAGTGATTATGAGCATTTCCTTATGTGTCTGTTAGCCACTAGAATGTCTTCTTTGGTGAAGTGTCTGTTCATTTCCTTTGCCCATTTTTTAATCGTATTATTTGTCTTTTTGTTGTAGAGGTGCTGGATTTTCCTGTAGACTTTAGAGATTAGACCTTTGTTGGATCTGTCATAGTCAAAAATTTTTTCCTAGTCTGTAGCTTCTCTTTTGACTCTTTTAGTGAAGTCTTTTGATAAACATAAGTGTTAAAATTTTTAGACGATCCTAGTTATCTAGCTTATCTTCTGGAGTTTGTGTGTTGTTATGGTTTGTATCCTGTTAAGGCCATATTAGGGCCTCTAGCATTGATCCTATTTTTTCTTCTATGATCTTTATAGTTTTTGGTTTTGTGTTTAGGTCTTGGATCCATTTTGAGTTAGTTTTTGTGTATAGTGTGAGGTATGAGTCCTGTTTCATTTTTTTGCAGAGGGACATCCAGTTTTGCCAGCACCATTTGTTAAAAAGACTGTCTTTCCCCCATTTGATGGACTTTGGGGCCTTGTCGAAGATCAGGTGACCCTAGGTGGATGGATTTACATCTGGTTTCTCAATTCTGTTCCATTGGTCAATGTATCTGTCATTGTACCAGTACCAGGCTGTTTTGACTACCATAGCTGTATAGGAGGTTCTGAGGTCAGGTGGTGCAAGTCCTCCTACTTTCTTCTTCTTCTTCAATAGTGTTTTGTTTATCCGGGGCCTCTTCCCTTTCCATATAAAGTTAATTATTAGTTTGTCCATCTCTTTGAAGAATGTTGTTGGCATTTGGCTCAGGATTGCATTGTATTTATAGATTGCTTTGGGTAGAATTGTCATTTTTACAATGTTGTGTCTACCTATCCATGAGCATGGTATGTTTTTTCATTTATGTAGATCCTTTTGGGTTTCTTGCAGTAGTGTTTTGTAGTTTTCTTTGTATAGGTCTTTTACATCCTTGGTTAGATTTATTCTTAAGTATTTTATTTTTTTAGGGGCTATTATAAATGGTACTGTTTTTCTGATTTCCTTTTTGTCATTCTCTTTATTGGTGTATAGGAATCCAACTGATTTTTGTATGTGGATCTTATATCCTGCTAATCTGCTGAATCTTTGCATTAGTTTCAGTAGTTTTCTCATGGAGTCTTTCGAGTTTTTTATGTATAGTATCATATTATCCACAAATAGGGACAGTTTTACTTCTTCATTACCAATTTGGATGCTCTTTATTTCTTTTTCTTGCCTTATTGCTCTAGCTAGGACTTCCAGCACAATGTTAAATAAGAGTGATGATAAAGGGCATCCTTGTCTTGTTCCTGTTTTGAAGGGGAATGTTTTCAGCCTCTCTCCATTAAGAATGATGTTGGCTGTTGGTTTTGTATAGATGCCCTTTATTATGTTGAGGAATTTTCCTTCTATACTTATTTTATTGAGAGTTTTTATCAGGAATGGGTGTTGGACTTTGTTAAATGCCTTTTCTGTGTCAATTAAGATGATCATGTGATTCTTTTCTTTGCTTTTATTTATGTGGTGGATTACGTTCATTGATTTTCTAATGTTGAACAATCCTTGCATTCCTGCTGGTATGAATCCCACTTGGTCATGGTGTATTTGGAAATAAAAAAACATTAATTGAAATTTAAAACTCAATGGATGAACTAAACAAGGAATTAAAGCTGAAGAGAAATTTGGTGAACTGGAAGACAGAGGTGAAGAAATTATTCAGAGTGCAACATAGAAAGATAAATGGATGGAAAATATGAGTGATTAAATGAAAATGGACTGAGAAGGTCTAACATACTTTCAATTAGAGTATAAGCAAATAATAGAGAATGCAGAAGAGAAATATTTTGAGAGATAACAGCTGAGATGTTTTTAAGAATGATTTAAAGACTCCAGTCTTCAGATCTTGAATCACAAGAAAAATTAGGGGAAAAAGAAAAAGGAAAGAAATTCACACATAGACATAAAATAGTAAAACTGCAGAACATCAAAAAAGGAAAAAAAAACGATATAAAACTGTCAGAAAGAAGAGTGCAGCCACTTTGGGACAGTTTGGCATTTCTTCCAAATGTTAAATATAGATTTAACATATGACCCAGTAATTCCACTCCCAGGTATATACTGAAGAGAACTAAAAACATATCCACACAAAACTGGTACATGAATGTTCATAGCAGCATTATTCATAATAGCCAAAAAAAGTAGAAACAATTCAAATATTCATCAACTGATGAATGGATAAACAAAATGTGGAATGTCCATACAATGGAATATTATTTAGCCATGAAAAGAGTGAAGTACTAATACATGCTACAACATAGATGAACCCTGAAAACATTATGCTAAGTGAAAGAATCTAGACACAAAAGGCCACATATTGCATGATTACATTGATATGAACTGTCCATAATAGGCCAATCCATAGAGTCAGAAAGCAGATTAGTGGTTGCCAGGTGTTGTCGGAGGAAGAGGCAATGGGAAGTGACTGTTAATGACCATGAAGTTCCTTTGGGGGGATTAAAATGTTCTAAAATTAGAGATGATGGTTGCAGAACTCTGAATATACTAAAAACTACTGAATTGTATACTTAATAGAGTGGATTTTATGGTATGTGAATTATATCTCAATAAAACTATTTTTCTGAAAAAGCAATGAGAGAGAAAAGACAAATTACCTTTGGAAGACCAACAGGATGACAACTAACTTTCAGCATCAGTAATGGATATGAGAATACAGAATAGTATTTGCAATGTTCTGAGAAAAGAAAAAGTAAATGTCAACTTAGAACACTATAACCAAATTTCATCTTTCGAGAATAAAGCATTCTGAATGAGAGACTTTATTGCCACCAGATTCTTACTAAAGAATATTCTAAAGGATGTCCTTCATCCAACAGGAAAATGATCTCCCGTGTGAAAGACTTGAGATGCAGAGAAGGAACAATGAGCAAGGGTATTGTTAAATATGTGGATAAAGTTAGCAAATTTTATCTATATAAAACAATGAGGACAATGTCTAAATTATGGGGAAGAAAAATACTTAGGACAAGAAACAATGAAATAATAAAAAGAAAAGAAAAGAAAATCAATTCAAAACAAAGAAGGCAAGTTTAGGGGAGGTGGATTAAGAAACAAACAAACAAACAAAAAAAGTGGAACAAATCAAAGACACATAATCTAATGGTAGAAATAAATCCAAATATATCATTAATCACAATAAATTTAGATGATCTATAATCTCCAGTTAAAAGATAAAGATTGTCATGTTGAGGGAAATTAATTTCCCTTTGCATACTGTTTAGAAGGGATAAACCTAAAACAAGGAGACAGAAAGACTGACTGTCAAAGAATGAAAAGGTAAATGACAAGCAAAAGAAATGATACGTTGAAGTAGATATATTATTATCAGAAAAAAGAGACTCAAAGCAAAAAGTGTTACTAGAGCTAAAAACGGTCACTACATAATTATAAAAGATCTAATTCATCAGAAAGACAAAACAATTCTAAACTGTATTATAAAAATTCTGTTGTTACATAAAGCAAAATTGTACAAATCTACAAAGAGAAATTGAAAAATCAACCACCATAGTAAGAGATATTAAGACATCTCTCAGTAATTAATAGATTAAGTAAATGAAAATTAGTAAAGATATAGAAGTTTTGAACAGCATAAAATAGAAAAACTTGATCTAATGGACATATATAACTATTTGCATCAACGAATTAGAGAATACACATTTTCTTCAAGTATGCATGTAACATTTAAGAAAATTAACCACATTCTAGGCTATAAAACCAACCTCAACAAATTTCGAAGGAAATAGAGTACAATCCTTAATCACAATGCAGTTAAAGTAGAAGTTAATATCAAAAGAAAAGAGAGAAACCCATATACTTGGAAAGTTTAAAACTTTCTTTATAATCTAACATCAAAGAAGAAATCATAATGAAACTGAGAAAATATTGAGAACCAAATGACAACAAAAATACTATTCACCTAAACTTATGGACTGCAGTTAAAGCTGTACTTAGAGGGGACATTATAACTTTAAATAATTACATTAGAAAAGAAGAAAGGATCAAAATTGTTAAGCTGGACATCACCTTAAGAAGTTAGACAGGAAAAAGGCAAAGTAAAACAAACTAAAGTAGATGGAAAGAAGCAAGAAGAAGAAGGGAAAAAAAAGAAAAGAAAAGAAAAGAAAAGAAATTGAGAAAAAAAAAGAAGTAAATTTGGCTCTTTGAAAAAAGTTAATAAAATAGACAAATTTCTGATGAGATAGTTCAAAAATTTAAAAAAAAACACACACAAATGAACAATATAAGAACGAAAAGGGCAGCATAACTATAGTGCTGAAGAAATTTAATATATAAAAAGAGTAATCATGAATAACTTTAAAATGATAGATTTCAGTTGAGTCCTAGAAAAATATGACTTACAAAAACTGACTCAAGAAGGAGAAAATCTGAATAGTCCTTTAATAATGTAAAAAATTGGATTAGTAATTTAAAATCGTCTCACATACACAGAAACAAAAAAATCAAAACAAAACTTAAAAAGAGCCACCAGGCTCATATGACTCAAAAGAACATTCAAGGAATAATTTAACTGAAATTCTTCTACAGAATAGAAGAAAGGGATGCCTTTCTAACTCATTTTATGAGGCTAGCATCATTTCGATACCAAAACCATTCAAAAACAATATGAGAAAGAAAAAGAGGCCAATCTTACTCTTGAGCATAGATGCAAAATTCCTTAATAAATATAAACAAATTGAATCAGTAATGCATAAAAAAGTGGGATTTATTTCATAAATCTTAGGTTATTTTAACACAATGAAATCAATTTATGTAAGTCAACACAATAACAGATTGAAAGAGAAAAATTATCTCAGGATCCCAACAGAGGCAGAAAAAACATCTGACATACTTCAACGTCTATTCATGATTTTTTAAAAAAGATATCTAGACACACAAGGGGAATTACCCAACCTGGAAAACAGTATATATAAAAATTCCTGCAGAAAGCATATGTATAGGAAAACATTGAAAATGTTCCTTTTAAGATGTAGAAAAATAGAAGGAGATTCAATTAACATTCAAAATTTTACTGGAAATTCTAGCCAATGCAGTAAGACAATCAGAAAGGAAGAAAGAGAAAATATTCTTATTTGCATACCCAGAGTTTGAAATTTTAAATTAAAAAAGCTTTGAAAACCCAAAAGGATCTATGGATTATTAGAATTAATAAGAGAGTATTGCAGACAGACTGGGTGCAATCATATTCAATACACTATCAATTGTTGTCGCTGGTGCCGTCGAGTCGGTTCCGACTCATAGTGACCCCATGTACAACAGAACGAAACGCTGCCTGATTCTGTGCCATCCTCATAAACATTGCTATGTTTGAGCCCATTGTGGCAGCCACTGTGTCAATCCATCTCATTGAGGGTCTTCCTCTTTTTCACTGACCCTCTACTTTATAAAGCATGATGTCCTTCTCCAG
>NW_004443965.1:17974418-18027126 GCF_000243295.1 Trichechus manatus latirostris
CCCATTGTGGCAGCCACTGTGTCAATCCATCTCATTGAGGGTCTTCCTCTTTTTCACTGACCCTCTACTTTATAAAGCATGATGTCCTTCTCCAGGGACTGGTCCCTCCTGATAACACGTCCAAAGTATGTAAAACGAAAGCAAAATATTCTCACAACTGGACCAATAAGCAACACCATAATAAATGGAGAAAAGATTGAAGTTGTCAAGAATTTCATTTTACTTGGATCCACAATCAGTGTCTATGGAAGCAGCAGTCAAGAAATCAAATGATATATTCCATTGGGCAAACCTACTGCAAAAGACCTCTTTAAAATGTTCAAAAGCAAATATGTCACTCTGAGATCTGTTTTAGTTATCTAGTGCTGCCATAACAGAAATACCACAAGTAGATGGCTTTAACAAACAGAGAATATATTCTCTCACAGTTTAGGAGGCTAGAAGTCTGAATGCAGGGTGCCAGCTTCAGGGGAAGGCTTTCTCTGTCTGTTGGCTCTGGGAGAAGGTCCTTGTCATCAATCTTCCCTGGTCAAGGAGCTTCTTACAGCATGGACCCAGCGTCCAAAGGGACAGCGCTCCTGGCTCCCTTTGCTTGGTGGTAATGAGGTCCGCCTGTCTCTCTGCTCACTTCTCTCTTTTATATCCCAAGAGAGATTGACTCAAGATACAACCTAATCTTGTAGATTGAGTCCAGCCTTATTAACATAACTGCCTCTAATCCTGCCTCATTAACATCATAGAGGTAGGATTCAATCCATAACATTACTAAGGTGCACCTGACCCAAGCCATGGTGTTTTCAATCGCCTCATATGCATGCAAAAGCTGGACAATGAATAAGGAAGACCGAAGAAGAATTGATGCTTTTGAATTATGGTGTCGGTGAAGAATATTGAATATACCACGGACTGCCAGAAAAGCAAACAAATCTGTCTCAGAAGAAGTACAGCCAGAATGCTCCTTAGAAGAGAGGATGGTGAGACAGTATCAATACTCAGAAAAAATGTATACTTGTAAAAAAGATAATGATTTATGGAAACAATTATATATATGTGTGTGTATGTATATATATATATATATGAACAAAACTAGCAGGAAAATGTGAAAGCTCTTCGTGGAGAAAATGATAGAATTTTATTGAAAGCAGTTAAAGAAGACCTAAATAAATGGAGCCATTTAGCAAGTTTTTTTAAATGGGAAGATGCAATAGCTTAAATATTAACATATATAAGGAGCCTGTAGAATGCCGGTCAATATTCTCTCAGGGATTTTCCTGGAACTTGACAAATTGATTCTTAAATTTTAGTGGAAGAGCAGAAGGCCCAGAATAGCCAATACTCTCTGGAAGAAGAATAGAAGTTGGGGGATTTTAAACTACAGGAACAAAACCAGTGTGACAATGATGCTGGAACAGACAAACAGAGCAATGGAACAGAATGCTGTTTGTTGCTGTTGAGTCAACTTCAGCTTACCTATAACAGAACAAAACATTGCCTGCCTCACTGGTATGTTTGAGTCCATTGTTGTGTCTATTGTGTCAGTCCATCTCACTGAGGGTTTCCTTCATTTTTGCTGACCCTCTACTTTACCAAACATGATGTCCTTTTCTGGCAATTGGTCTTTCCTGATGACATGTCCAAAGTAAGTAAGCCGAAGTATAGAGGGCCCCAAAGTTTCCAACGCACTTGTTTGGAAACTTGAATTAAGACAGGGTAGCATTGCAGATCAGTGGGAGAAGAAATAAATCGTGTTCAGAAAATTGGTTATACATATGGAAAATTCTGAAATTACATCCCTCCTTATAACATAGGAGCCCTGGTTGCGCAGTGGTTAAGAGCTCGACTGCTAACCAAAAGGTTGGCAGCTTGAATCCACCAGCTATTGCTTGGAAACCCTATGGGGCAGTTCTACTCTGAACTATGGAGTTGGAATTGACTTGACAGCAACAGGTTTGGTTTGGTTTTTGGTTTTTATACCATACACAAACATCAAGTGCAGGTGTAATAAAGACTTAACTATAAAAGGCAAAGATATGAAACTTTTAAGAGACAAATTAGGAGACTATCTTTATGATACTCTAAGGGTAAGGAAGGATTTCTTTAAGCAAGATTAAAAAATAATAATAATAAATAAACCATAAAGAAAAAATTGAAAAATGCAATTCTGTTAAACATAAGAATGTCTGCCATCAAAAGACACCATATTGAGAGTGAAAAGAGAATTTATAAAGAATGGAGAAAACATTTTCAACACATAAAATCAGTAATCAACTGAAGACTAGTATCCAGAGTATATTAAAAATTCTTACAAATCAATAAGAAAAAGAAGATCCAATAGAAAAACAGTCCAAAAAAGACTCTTCACAAGAGAAGAGTTCAGCTTCACTGATGCTCATCTTTTTTAGTAATCAGGGAGATACGTATTAAAATTACAATTTTATATCCACAAATGGGCAAAACTTTTAATTCTGATAAATTCAGGGGTTGGCAAGGATGTGGAGCAATGAAACCTCTAATCCATTGTTAGTAGGAATGTAACTTGGTATAGCCATTTTGGAAAACAGTTTGGCATTACCTGGTAAAATAACTATGTGCATATCCTAAACTGAGCCATTACACTCCTAGAGAGACTCTGCACATGGGCAGATTCATAGAAGCATGTCACTAACAGCATTGTGCATAACAGCTCTTACTGGTAACAATCCAGATGCTCATCAAGAGAAGAGATAGATCATGCATATTTATACAATGGAATATTATAGAGGGTAGAAAATGAACAAGCTACTCATACATGTATCAACATGGATGCATCTCAAAAAAACATAATGATGATCCAAAGAAGTAAGTTACTAAGACTACAGGCAGGCAATGATCCCATTTACATAAAGAACAAAAGTTGGCAAAACTACGATTATACTTTTAAGAGATGCACATGTAGTTGGTAAAACTATAAAGAAAAGCAGGGGTATGGTTAATGGAAAATTCAGATGGCGTTTCTCTTGCAGGAAGGAAAGGATGATATAATTGGAGAGAGGTCCACAGAAGCCTCTAAGATACTGGGAATATTCTGCTTCATATCCTGGGTATTGGTTATACATTTCATTATTATTTTTTAAACTATACAGATAAAATTTATTCACTTCTATATATGATATATTCCCCCAATTAAATGAAAACTAACTCTGCTTTGGGGTTTTCTGGCAAATATCAAATGACAGAGACACATAATATGCCAGGCATCTAAGAAGTGCTCAATATGATGTGTGTTTAAATTTAAAAAACAGAATAAAGTAACTCTTCCCTGAGGCCAGGGCTAGGGGTAAGATAGGAGAGCACAGAGGGGTAGTCTGTGGACTGCAAGACATATTCTTACGGACCCCCACATGAGGATGCAGGGACCCAGACATTGGCTCTAGCTCCCTCCCCCAGCCCTTGGGGAAGCTGCCAAGTGAAGTAAGCAGAAACACATTCCAGAGGATGGCATGTTTACAACCTCTTGGCAAGAAACGACTGCCATACAAGCACCAGTCCAAATCCCTTTTGTATTATCTACAAATGAGCCCCAAGACATTATATCCTTCCTGGGAGAAAGTATTGACTGTTTTCTAAGAGAAGCTGGCCTGAATCCATTATGCCTCTCTCCATCCCCCAGCCCACAGAAATTTAGCAGAGAATGATGTGGCCTCCAGACAATGCTTATCCAGCTTGCCCTTGACCATGAGTAGAGGATCTCAAACACACTGGCTGAAGGCAAAGACTCACTAGTGGCCCTCAAAGTCTTTTTAATAAACCTTTACTTAGCATTGAGAATCCTTGGGTGGTGCAAATGGTTAATGCACTCGACTGCTAACTGAAAAGTTGGCCTTTTGAGTATACCGAAAGCTGCCTTGGAACAAAGGCCTGATGATCTACTTCCAAAATATCAGGTATTGAAAACTCTATGGAGCACAGTTCTACTGTGACACACAGGGGGTCACCATGAATCAGAATTCACTTAATGGCAACTGATGAACTTAGCATCTGACATGTGTAAAGCACTTTGCTAGACACATGGGCAAACACAGAAATGAAAAAGACATGACTCCTTGTCTGCAAGGAGCTTACTGTCCCCTCAGACATGGAAAAAAAGAGCTGTGTTTCATGTAGAATTAAATAAGTAAGAAAATAAAAAGATAAGGGAAGTGTCCTGGCTGTGCAGGCTAGGGAGTAATTTTAACTATAAAGCGCAATATGGAGCATCACACTTTGATTTATTCATTTTTCTTTCACATACTTATTTCTTTACAGGGGGCTGTAGAGTATATTGGTTAAGAGCATAGGCTTTGGAATAAAATCTAAATTCAAATTTCAGTTCAGTTGGCTTCTAGTTGTGTGATGCTGGAAAAGTTAGATATCTTCATTAAGGTTTATTTTCCCCATAAGCAGAATGGGGATAATCATACCTACCTCACAGAGTCCTTATAGGAATTAAACAGCATAATATATAGAACTGTGTATATAAAATGCCTGGCATGGGGCCTGAAATGTAGTAAGTGTACCATAAGTGAAGACACTTACCATTATCATTGGCAGCAGCAGCAGCATTACTATTTATCCAAACAAAGTTATTGTGTCTATTATGAGCCAGACACTGTGTTAGGAGTACAAGAATAAGGCAATGGTTCATGCCTTCAAGGATCCACAGTATAGCTCCTTCCTTTCAGAGAGACAAATGTGGAAGCAAACAACTACAAAATAATAGGATAAGTAGTGAAAGAGGTATGTGCAAGGGAGGGCCAAGTTAGGAGTGTCTCACTCTGAATGAAGTATCGGGGTACATGCAGAGAGGAGATGATGCTGGAGATGAGTTTTTGAAGGATGCAGAAGAGTTTGTTGGGGAGTGGGTCATTCCAAGGAACAGGAAGGAGTATGTACAAAGGAAAAGAAGCAGGAGACCATAGATGACATTTGGAGAAGGGTAAACAGTTCCATGCAGCTGAAGCACAGGATTCTATCGAACAGTGAGAGGAGGATCCTAGGAAGATGGGCAAGGGCCATATTGCAAAAAGCTTTATATGCCAATCCAAGGAGTTTGGACATCATCTATAGGCAATGGGGAGCTTTTGAGAGACTTTATTTATTTTTCCTTAATAGTGGATGGTAAATAATGGAGTGTCATAGTAAGATAAACTTTTAGAAGTATTCCTCTAGCATTCCTGCAGACGTAAGAAATGAGGCAAGGAAACTAGTTAGGAAGTTATCACATTAGTCAAGATCAGAGACTATGAAGACTAGAACTGAGTCAGTGGTGGTAGGGAGATGTGGGAAATAGAAGGAGATAATGTTAGTTGACATCTGTGATGCTTTGTGGCTATGCAGCAGTTCTTGAACACCCTTCTTATGGTTGGAGAATTTCCAAACTTAGAGTCTATCCTCCTCAAGGGAGAAGCCAGAAATTCACTTACGCCAACTCCCTAGCAGATTGGGCTCAGGCACGTAATTTGGGCTCTGCCCATCAGATGCAGTCACACAGGTCTTTAATTTGGAAAAGAGTGATGTGAAGAAGGAGATGTCGTCACATAGACTCCATTGTGACAAGAATAGTGGTGGGACACTGAGTTTTGAGAGACAGTGGTCCTAGCAGTCACTTATGCCTATGTTCCTCTCCTCCCCAGAGCTGGCACACAATCTACCGGATCTGTGCCAGCAGTGGCAGCAGCAGGATCTCCACTGGATGTCTGGCAGGGTGATTTGGTCACTTTCTCTGTCTGCAAAGCCTCCACACTTAGATCTTAGGCCCTTCTGAAGATTCTGTGTGCTACTTAATACTTAATTCTTTTTTTTTTTTTTTTGCTTAAGCTAGCTAGACTGGCTTCGGTTGTTTGCAACTAAGAACACAATCTGATTCAGGTAGAATGGTAAGATTTGATGATAGATTAGGGTGAGGGAGAAGGTAAAATCTAGAATGACATCCCGATTTGTATCTTGTGTGCCTGGATGAATGGTAGTGTTGTTTACTAAGCTCAGGAATAAAGGGGGAAGAGCAGCTTTCAGAAGTAAGTGGGAAGTAATAATGAGTTCAGGTTTGACCATGGTGAGTTTGAATTTCCTTTGGGACATACGGGTTATAGACAGTGAGAAATATGGTTCTCGATATCAGCAAGAAAGTCTAAAAACAGATTTTGGATTTATCAGAATATATTCATTCATTAAATTAATATTAATTGAGCATTAACTATCTGCCCAGCACTAGGAAAACAACTGTGAATAAGATGTCTGCTCTCATTAAAGGTATAATCTAGTGGGAAAACAATCAGATGATACAAATGAGTAAATATAAAATATGATTTCAAGAGTGATAAGTGCTACAAAGAAAAATAGAGCAAAGAGATTAAGAGTGATGTTTGACAGGGGATTGACAGCTATTTTAGAAAGCAAGTCCAGAGAAGGCTCTCTCAGGAGGTAACATTACAATAGCATTAAGGACTAAGTCTTGCAAAGGTCTAGGGGTTGAGGAAAAATAATCCAAGCAAAAGGAACAGCAAATGCAAAGGGAAAAATGAGCTTAGGGTGTTCAAGGAACAGCAACGCTAATGTGGCTAGAGTGGAATGAGCAAGAGGAGAGAAGCAGAAGATGATTTCAGAGAGGTGGGCAGGGACCAGATCACAGTCTACATTGTTGATCATGAAGAAGGGTTTTGATTTCATTCTAAGTTTGAAGAGATACTATTGGAAGGTACTGATCAGGAAGAGAAATCAAGTGATGGATGATTTTAAAGATCGCTAGCTACCTTGTGAAGTAGAGTCTTTGGGGGGTGATAAGAGTGGAAGCAGAGAGACCAGTTGAAGGCTAGTACAGTAATCCAGGCAGGAGATGACAGTGACTTAGACTAAGGAGGTAATAAGGGGTTGGGGGCTAGAGTGGTGAGAAATGGTTGGATACTGGGTATTTTTTGAAGGTACAACCAATAGTCCTTGGAATGGAGGAAGAAGATAAATCTAGGATGACTTCCATACTTTTGGCCTAAGTAACTAGGTGACTCATGGTGTGATTTGATGACGTGGGTGAGAGCAGGTTTGGGTAGTGACGGTGGAAATCAAGTATTCTAGTTTGGGCTTAAGTTGGAGATGCCTAAAGTAGAAAGGTCAGGGCTAGATTTATCGATTTAGAAGTCATCGGCCTAAAGATAGTATTTGGATCCATGGAATGAGATGAGGTCACTAGAGAGTGAATGTGGATAGAGAAAAGGTCTCAGGACTGAAACTTTTGGTCGTGCCAATGGGTGGAGGTTGAAGAGATGAGAAGGAACTATCTCCTACCGGTAAGTAAGAGGAAAACCAGGAGACATAGCATTCCCAAAGGTCAATTAAAAATGTAGTTTCAAGAAGGAAGAAGTCATCAATAATTTCTAATTTTTTGAGAGGTTGAACAAAGAGCAGTCTAAGAACTGACCATTGGATTTGGCAACATGGAGGTTGCTGGTGGGACCTTGACAAGTATAATTTAATTGGAGCGTGGGGATGATTGACTAACTGGAATGGATTCAGGAGAGAACAGTAAGTGAAAAAGTAGGGTCAGTGAGTATAGAGAACCAGCTCAGAGTTTTACTCTAACAAGGAGCAGTGCAATGGGAGGAGAAAAGGGGTTAAATGTATAGTGTGTAGCTAAAGATGGCATAGCTGAGATTGTCCAGATAAAATGTATAAAGTGAAATAGGAGAGTGTTGAAGGTAGGACCTTAGGAAACATCAAGTAATAGAGGCCTCTTCCTCAAAGGATGAACTGAAATGGATTGGCCAGGTGAGAGGAGAGGAAAAAATCATGACTGAGAAGTAAGAGAGAATGGGTTGCAAAAAAGGGGTGGCCAGCAGTGTCAAATGTTGCAGGTAGGCCAAGTAAAAATGACCTTTGGATCTGGCTATTAAGAAGTTCTTGGTGACCTTGACAAGGAGAAATTTCAATGGTGATGAAGGTGGAAGCCAGTGTACGCTCTGTTGAGGAATAGATGGGGGGTGGGGTGAGGAATGGAAGGAATAAGTGCAGACTGCTCTTTAAGAAGCTTGATTCTGAAAGGGAGGAGAGAAAGCTGCTATAAGAAGGCACATAGCACAAGAACAACACATTGCCGTTGAGTCCGTTCTGACTCATAGAGGCCCTATAGGACAGAGTAGAACTGCCCCATAGGGTTTCCAAGGAGCGGCTGGTGAATTCGAACTGCTGACATTTTGGTTAGCAGCTGAGCTCTTTACCACTGCACCACCAGGGCTCCATAAGAAGTCATAGTTGAGGGAAACTTTTATTTTTAGGCAAGAGGGATTTCAGCATAAACATATGCTGAGAGGAAGTAGCCAGTGGAAGTCCAGGAGTAAAATGAGATGATGGATGGAGAAGGTTTCACGGGATGAATGAGAAGATGGATTTTAAAGTACAGGGTGACAGGTTCACTTTCAAGGAGGCATAATTTTTCCTTTGAGATGGGAGAGAAGGAAGCAAGGATGGAGAGAGATGCAGATAATTGTGCAAGTTAGAGGGAGGGAGGGGGTAGACAAAGGAGTTCTTACCTGATGGTCTCTATGTTCTCTCTGAAGTAGGAAGCAAGTTGCAGTAGTGGGGGTGGGGAGCAGTGATAAAAAATGTTGCAAAGGGAGCCTCATGGTCACTATCCCAGTGCATTCACAAATCCCATTATCTACCCAATGTTTTGGTGTTTGTTTGTAGGTTCCAGCAAACCTCCCAACTCCCATCCAACAAGTCATCTCCCTTCCCTCCATAAATCCCTTCTCAAATCCCACCTGCAGACTTCGGGAAGCTTCCTGTCCAGAGTGAGTTATGGATGGAATCTCTGTCTTCCCTGTCTGGCACCAGCTTTTCCCCAGGATGTATGTGTTGAGCCCACCACAAGCAAAACAGTGAAAACAGAAAAAGCAGAAACCAAGGCAAGAAATTTTAAATAAAATTAAATTCTTAGTCACAGGAAATGCTGAAACAGAGATTAAAATACTCCTATAAAGATGTCGTAGGGGGACGTCAGTATTGGGTGGGTTCCTGGAAGTAACACCGTCTAATCTTAGATTCTTTTTCATTCTATGAAATAACTCCTCTGCTGCCTGGGAGCTTGATGTGTTGACATTAGCACAAAGTGTGAGAGTGGTGAATGGGGAACTTCTCTCAGCCCCGTTTTGATGCCATCTCCTTTCCTGAGATGCTTACTTTTGTCCCAGGTGCCCGATGATCTGCTGTGCTTCCTGCTGGTCTGGGATCCCTCCTCCTCTCCACTCCACCTGTTTAGAGAAGTCTTTATGCCATATAACTTCACCTCCATCCTTAACAACTTGAAAAATGACCTATCCTGATTCTCAATTCTTTGAGTGAAACCTTTGCTAGCCAGCTGACCAGGATTTACCTATCATCCCTTTTTCTAGGTAACACATATTAACTGAGGCCACTGTGAGGAGGCAGCAGAGCCCAGTGGTTGTAACCACACTAAGCAAGGAGGGGGAGTATTGCAGAGCCCCCACCGGACTGAGCAGTGGGATTTGGACCATCCTTCTGGAACCTGTAAGAGAGTTATTCTAGAAGGATTAATGTTATCTAAATTTGAAGCTCTGGAAAATAGGAAATGAAGTTTGTACATCTAATAGGTGTGCACCAGGCACAATGTAGCATTGGACTCTAATTTCTCCGGAGAGAAGAGATAAGATCTTTATGTCTGGGAACAAGAATAGCAACACTCACTCCTTTGAAGCTGTTTGTGGATGTTGTGCTGCTATTCTGAGGCAGGCACCACATCCTGGTGCTTGCCTCAGAAAATCCTAGTAACCTTGTGTGGGTTTCATAAAAAACACATAATAGAGACTAGTCACCCTCTCACACATTACAGTGTCACCTCCAGGTGTTTCCTTCCAGATGTAACTCAAAGGAAACATCACCCTCTTCCCTGCCCCTCCTTTGCTGAGACTGTGAGGTCTTTGTGTGGTCCTTGTCTAAGTATTTACTGGGGTTGTACAAGGGGAAATGCCAACACTTTCACTGAGTCTTCATGTAACTAAGATAGCAGCTAATTAAAAGTTCACTTCTTCAGCCTAAAGACACATGATAGCCAAACGCAACGTATGAATCTGGACTGGATACTGAATTGGAAAAAACAAGAACCATAAAAGATATTTTGGGACAATTGACGACATTTGAATATGGATTGTATTTTAGGTCCTTGCTACTCAGAGTGTGTGATCTGTGGACCAGCAGCAGCGGCATCACCTGTGAGCTGGTTAGATACACAGAATTTCAGTCCCCCACCCCAGGTGATTTATATGCATATTAAAGGCTGAGAACCACTATATTAGACAATATTATTGTATCAACGTCATATTTCTTACATGTGATAATGGCACGGCAGGAGAACGTCCTGGTGCGTGTGTTCGGCCATGTGTGCGCGCACATGTGCACACACTTTACGGGTGGAAGAATTCGGAAGCACGTCTGCAACCACCACTGAGGGTGAGGCCTTCAAGGGAGCTGGCCTCCAGACTCTTCTGTGGCACCACCGATTGTCCTGTTAGAGCCATTAGAGCCTTCTTCTAGGCTGGAGATCCCAGGCATGGAGACTGTGTACAGTACTCGGAAAAGGAAGAACCCTCCAGCTATAGTAATCCCGGCCAGAAGAAGCTCCAGAGTCCACAAGGTGCCTGGGGATTAATTCCCACTATAGACAACAAAGCAACAAGGTTAGGAGTTCGGGTGTGTCCTCTGATTTGGCGGAGATTATTTTTCCCCGTTAGACGATGACACAGCTTAAAATTCTTTCCTTTGTATGTTGTAATTCCCTTTGGTTTTCCCCAAATCTTTAGCGAGATCGGGCACACCCTTACAACTCCGTGTGTTGGTGGCAGGGGGGAAGTGAGACCTGCCCCGTGTTCATGCACTTCAGTGGAGGTATTTGCAGAGGTAGCAGCAGTGCTCCAAGGGCGTGGAAGCCCTTTGGTTCCAGGCTGCATTTTCTAGAAGGGGAGTTGAGCTGCTTGCCAGCCCAGGGTCTCTTTTAAATGTCTGTATTTCCTCTGCAGCTCTGGCTACTGTATTCAGGATTACCAACTCTGGAATCGTTTCTCTAAATGCCACATTATAGATACAAAGGGAAGTAGAGAGAAGGAACCCGAACCCCGCCTCCCTGCTCCATGTTTCTGAAGCTCTAGAGGATACTGATTAATGGTGGGGCATTTATTTCAAATGAAGGTCATCACAAACCCAAAAGACCTGAGAAAGTACCTCCTCCCTCTCATTTCCAAATGCCATTTAGGTTTGGAGCTTACTTGAACAATTTTCATTTTGAAACATGAAAAGGTGGAAGAATTCAGTCTCTTTCTGCTAACAGTAGACAAAGATAAGCATCTCTCCACAAAGGTACAAGATTATGTTACTCTTCTGGAATTCTGGTAGCCAGTTCAAGTTGTTTTTGAAGCACAATGCTACCCATGAGGCCTAAACCAAAAGAACCAGACATTCCACATTGACTCAAATAATTCCATTTTTTAAATGTAATGTTCTGGCACCTCTATGATTTCCATATTTGTTCCAGTTTTCATCACACCCTGTGATATTGAATGGCAAGATCAAGAACAAAACACTTGAATAACTCGGCTGCTTTCCTACCTTGTGGCTGTCAGGTATAGGATACAGTTTGTTCAGGAATTAAAGGAAAACAAAATTTCCATTCAAGAATTCAGTTCTCTTTCAACAGATATAAAGAAGGGAAAAATTGTTTTGTGGTTTATTGTGGGGGAGAGAGTTTGCAGAAAAAGAAAAAAAAAACAAAGAAAGGAAATTCTCAATGGAAACTATGGCTCTTTGATGAACTTTTCATTTCTGCATGATTGGAGATTTATTAAAAGTCTAAATAAAATCTTTTTTTTTTCTTTCTCACTGTGTATCTGTCTTATCCAAGTATTTAGTAGGAGAAAAACTACTACATTAGTAACTATTGAGCCATATGATTCTCAAATACACGGTAACTTGGCTTTGAGGGAATGCTTCTAGAAACCCGGAGATGAGGTTAAATCCTTTCTATTTTCTTTGGAACTATTTGGAAAGATTCACAGCTCAGAGCTGGGCTGTCAGTCCTGTATTCCATGTAGCAGAGCTGACTTGTCTGACTCCATCACCGAGAGTTTACGACCACACTGGAAAACAGCTCTCCTGTGCTACGTCTAGTCTGTGTAGGCCATACTTTGTCAGTTTTAATTACTCTCTGCCAAACACGTTTGTCTGAATTATTCCATAAAATACACTTGATAAATGGACTTATCAAGACCATTATGTCTCAAAGAACTTAAATTAGTCCCAGATGACTTTCTTTTCAGTTAAAAAAAATTTAAATAAGATGTGATGTAAATATGTTTTTAACTCGGAGTTCCATCTTAACCACTGAAGTACATCATAGCACTACGAGCTGTATCTATTTTTGACATTTATGACTTTCGTGTTTTTTGGAAACAAACAAGATCTCAGGTGGCTGTATCTACTTTTTATATTTATGACTCTCTTATATTTGTTGGAAACAAACAAGCTCTCAATTTTCTATCTGTAAAATAAAATAAGAACAGCTGCCTCCTAAGGATCTTAGGATGATTAAATAAGATAATAGACATAAAATGCTTATCATAGTAGCTGGCACATAGCACGTGTTCAATAAATGTTAAACTTAATTTCTTTAGCTCTGTAGTAGATGTACATAGACTTGGAAAGGGTAATTTAAATATATTAATTTCTGTCTGTTTTCAAAGTAACATTTATCTTTCATTGTAAAATAATGGATTTCAGTAGCAATTCAGAGCTAAGTTTTTCTCTATTCGTTTATGTTTACAATTTAAGGCTCTTCCTGATCTGTTTCTTAAGGACCCATGCTTTTCCTTCTCCTTCATGCTCCCGACTCACCAGGCTAACAGAACCATTTACTGTTCCCTTTGTACACTCCCAGGAGCCCTGCTGGCCCACTGGTTAAGAGCCTGGCTGCTAACCAAAAGGTCGGCAGTTTGAATCCACCAGCGCACCCTGGAAACCGTAGAGGCAGTTCTACTCTGCCTTTGGGGTCTCTATGAATCGGACAGCAACAGGTCTGGTTTTGGTTTGAGCCTCAGTGGCAAAGTGGTTAAGAGCTCAGGCTGCTAACCAAAAGGTTGGCAGTTAGAATCCACCAGCCACTCCTTGGAAATCCTATGGGGCAGTTCTGTTCAGTCCTGTAGGGTCCCTAGGAGTCAGAATCAACTAGACAGCAACGGGTTTGATTTTTTTCTTTTGGTGGTGCAGCGGTTAAGTGCTCGGCTGCTAACCAAAAGGTTGGTGGTTCAAACCGACCAGTGGCTCCCTGGGAGAAAGATGTGGCAGTCTGCTTCCAAGATTACAGCGTTGAAAACCCTATGGGGCAGTCCTACTCTGTACCGTAGGGTGTCTATGAGTCAGAATTGACTTGATGACACACAACAACATCCCTTTATTGTGATCCCGTTTGTCCTTTAAGGCCCTGTTCAAACATCTTTTCTTCTGCATAGTCATCTCCAATTCCCCCAGTCCAAGAATATTCTCTCTCATAGTCACTTTCATGATATTGATTTCTTATTTTTAAAAATAAATTCGAAATTTAGAATAGGGTTAGATTTAGAGAAAAGTTGTAAAGATAGCACAGAGAGTTTCTGAATACTCCTTACCTAAGTTTCCCTAATGTTCATATCTTCAGTTACTATGGTACATTTGTCACAACTAAGAATCCAATATTGGTACATATACTGAGCACTTTTATATTGTAGCTGATTCTAAACTGTAAACTCTATGGTTCCTAACTTACTCATCTCTGTAATATGTACAAAGTCTGTGCTTACCATTGGGTACCAAGTGGGCACTAAAAGAATACTTGTTGCATCAAAGAGTAATTGCCTTCATTGCCTAATCGCCTCCCTTATCAGAAACCCTCAGCTTTCCTTCTTTCAAGTAGCTTTTTTTATTGAAGTAGAACATACATATAGAAAAACGTGATCTTAAGTGTAGAGCTCAATGAATTTTTACAAAGTGAATGCACTCATGTAACTATCACCCAGATCTTCAAATAGAATGTTTCCCATTTCCCAAAAGACTCCATGCACCTCTTGTGACCACCCTCCGTCTTGACTTCTTACATAACCCTCAGTTTTATTTTAATAATGGGACATGGTGTCACAGCTCAAGCTTATAACTTGATGCACTTTTATACTGTTATCATATCCATGCAGAGTGGAGTGAATGGACCTATTAAAAAATTTACTGTTTGATTAAAGGGAGTACAATGCAGTAGATTTTCCAACAGCCCAACAATGTCCATTGTCTTTGTAGTTTATATAGTTTCGATGTTAAGGCCCAACTTATTATAGGGTGTACCCACTTTGGACTAAATGACAATTCCTGTTCTGACAACATCATTCAGGGCAGTGTAGGAAGTAGGACATAAACCATTTTAGTTTCTGTTCCCTTAGAAACACATGGAACAAAATAAGGTTTGCCAAATGGAAATATACAAAACTACTGGGAAATGAAATGTTATTTTTAAGCTTTTGAGAGGCTATCACAAATAACTGGGAGGAGAGTGGAAAGAATTCAAAAAGCAGGTGACCTTGTAACAGGCAGAATCCAGCAGGGTTAGTAAGTGCCTGGCGAATGTTGTGACTCTGAGAAAGGGATGCTGAGAGCCCAGGCCTGGAGGGACTGACCTCACAGAGCATGATGAGAATGGAGCTGGCTTTTTCCCAGTCTTGCATGAGCTGGATAGCAAGAAGGAAACCATCCTCCAGAAGTAGGCGCGGTGAACCCCTGGGTACTAAAAAAGGAGATTCGGAATCTGGGAGCTGGTGGGTCTGTTTCTGGAAGCCAGGTCTGGAGTGTTGCCCTCAGAAGGCTGAGCCTTGTCTACCCTTAGAACAAATCTTGCCCTGTGGGGACACAGTGACCTACCTTCTAGAGGGAGTCCACAGAGGCACAGTCAGTATAAAGAGCTGTTTCAGAAAGGACCCAGGGAGAAGGACAGGCACCTCTTCTGGGTTCAGACGGAAAAGAAAGCCATTATGGCCTGTCTGCCCTGCTGAAGTTATATCACTGGCCATGCCTAGTTCTCAGCTGGGTCAAGAAATTGACAGCTGCTTTGCAAAGTATATGGCAATTACACAAAATTGCCAGCTTTGTCGTGTGTATTTAAGTTAAGACGGTTAATGTTGCCGGTTGGTCAGACTAGTTTTCCTCACAGAGATACTCAGCATTGAGAAACCAGGCTCAGCTGGAGTGAGAGTTTATACCACATTTCCTTTCATAAAAGGAAAGCTGACCCAGGAAAGCTGGTCAGTTGAGCTTAAGCGAAGGAGGAGAGGCCAAGAGCTGGCTGTTCCTGCCTATCCCGAGTTACAGTCACAATGCTGAGCATAGGAGTGACCTACAACAGTATTTCTGTAGTGTTTTTGTATTCATACAAGTAGTAGGGTTGCATGCCCTTTACTAACCAGACAAACTAACAATGGAGTGTGTAAAACCTTCTGGAAAAAGGTCCTGGAAGCCTGAATTCATTCTCGAATGCCAGCCTTTCCCCACCATCCCCTTCTACCAAAACTTTCAGTTGAGGTGATTTACAGGAGAAAAATAAAACCAGTTGCTGTCAAGTGGATTCCAATTCATGGTGATCCCATGCGTGTTAGAGTAGAACTGTGCTCCATAAGGTTTTCAATAGCTGATTTTTCAGAAGTAGATCATCAAGGCTCCTCTGTGTAGACTCGAACCTCTTGGTTAGCAGTCCAGTGCGTTAACAACTTGCACCACCCAGGGATATAAATAGGTTTATGTAGGCTCAGCTCTTTCTCCTTCAGTTCTCTGATTTTTTAGTAAGAGAAAGAGACAAGAATAGTTTTCCCAAATAATACATCAGGGCTTGTGACTAACAGAATTAAAATTGAATGTGAGGCATCAGTGTTCTAAAAACCATCAGCCATTTATCTTCATGGGTAGTTGTTCCCTCCAGTGCCAGCTTGCTGTCTTCTTGGCCTCTCTTGCTCACTGGAGGTGCACTCCTCTTCCGCCACCAGCCTCTATCTTCACTGCATAATGGTTTATCCTTCCACCTCCCACCCAGGCCAAGGCCTTCCTTCACAGACACAAAAGATCATCCTGCTGCTCTGCCAAACAATCCACCCTCTACCCTAGTTCTCTACCATCAGCAGTACAGGAAAGAGCAAGCAGACACTTCCAAGTTTCTGTCAGTCTTTAGCACATACTGAGACAAGTTCTTAGTCGAGGCTTCTATACTTCACCAGCCAACAAATGCAGGCAAACAATGGAAATGTAAAAATTGTAAAAACAATTTTACAATTGTAAACCAGCACTTGCTGGTAAAAGTAAAAATTGGAAACATCCTGTTGTTGTTAGCTGCTGTTGAGTCATCCCCCACTCAGGGCAGTAACAGAACGAGATGCTGCCCAGTCCTTTGTCTACCCCATGATTAATTTTGGATCAGACATTGGCTGATTTTCAGAAGTAGATCACCAGGCCTTTCTTCCTAGTCTGCCTTAGTTTGCAGCTCTGCTGAAACCCATTCAGCATCAGAGCAATATGCAAATCTCCACTGAGGGACGGGTGGTGGCTATGCATGAGGAGCACTGCCCAGGAAACATCCTAAAGAGAAAGGAAATCCGTTGACCTCAGTTCTGACTCACAGCCACCCTATAGGACAGAGCAGAACTGCCCCATAGGGTTTCCAAGGAGCAGCTGGTGGATTCAAACTGCCAACCTTTTGGTTAGCAGCCATAGCTCTCAACCACTGCACCACCAAGGCTCCGGAAACATCCTAGATGTCCATAACAGAAATAATTAAGTACCCGCGGTACATTCACTTAAGGGACTCTATGAGCTTTAAAACTATGTTTGATAAAAGTACATCAATGCTTCGGCTACAGTGTTTAGTGAAAAGAGGTAGGACACAAAGTTATATATTTATAATATGACCACACTGATTAATGTTAAAACTCTGAAAATGTATTGCAGAGAAAGGAAAACCAAACGACTAGAGGAAAATGCATCCACATTAATAGCGGTTGAGCCTGGAGGGAGGGGCTTTGGGTGATTATTATTCTCTTGATAATTTCCCACTTTTTAAATGACCATGTCCTACTTTTATAATTATGAAAAAAGCAAAGACAATCTAGCGCTTTTAATTTAACCAGACAGCAAAAGCAATAAACACCCGAGGCGCTGTGGCCGGACCACCCCGCGCGTCAGGGGCCCGGCGCGGGTTTGGCTGTCGCTGTCTGGGCGGGGACCAGGGACAGCCTCCCGGACACAGGACGCTGCTCAGGCCGGAGCCATCAAAGAGGAGCCTGTTTTATCTCTGAGCAAAGGGCGACGTCACCCCAGGGAAACCAGAAAGTTCTGATTAATCATGGAGTCAGGACTAATCTCTGAAAAGAACTCCGGTCTGGGTGAGACGAGGGGTGCCCCAGACGAGATTCCAACCTCACACGCTCGCCGCCGCAGGTCTGAGTTTGGCCCGCGACGCCCCGCGGCCACTTCCAAACGGCTTCCGTCTCCGGCGAGTTGGGCGGCGCATGCGCACCAGCGTGCAGGCCCCGCGGTCCCGCCGGTGGCAGGCTACCTGCTCACTGTCACTGTGCAGGGACCCTCTTGGGGCAGGTTCGTTCTGTGCTGTGCTGTGGTGGAGAACCCACTAGCAGTGGATAGATTGCTATCACTACAGTGGTGAGACAGTTGTTTGGCCGAGACCTGTTCCAGTACCAGAGCCAAAAAGGGTAAATTAGATCCTGGACAGTAATTGGAAGACACTTTTAACGAGAGGCCATTCTTCTTATTTTGAAAGTATAAGGTTTTACACTATATATGCCTGTTAGAATGAGATCTGTGTTATAGTCTCAATATTATTCGTGCAGTGGTTAAACGTTCAGCTGCCAACCAAAAGATCAGCAGTTGAAATCCACAAGCTGCTCCTTGGAAACCCTATGGGGCGGTTCTACTCTGTACTACAGGGTGGCTATGAGTCGGAATCGACTCGACGGCAGTGGGTTTTTGGTTTTGGAGTTATAGTCTCATATTATTCGTGCTTTTATTTGTATTAAAAATTGTTTTAGCGATTTCATCGTTTTGTTAGAACACTGGATTGTTTAAAACAGTTGATTAGAGAACCCAAGTGTTGGAACACCTTGGGGAGTGACCAGGAAGCTTTCTCATCCGCTGCTGGAGGATGACAGGGTTCCAGGTTCCAGGATCCAGAGCACAGATGGGAGGCTGACATTTCCAGTGGGCCCTTACCTTGCTATGAGGGCCTCAGGAAAAACTGAGAAAGGGCACCTAGCAGAGTTGTGAACAGAGTTGCTAACCCCTGAGGAGTCCCTGTGTGAGATGATGACCCTTTGATACTACCAATCTTTCCTTGGAGAAAGTCCTCACACCTGTCCTCAGAATTTGCATAAAAGCTTTTTTGCCCTGGAGGAGAAAAGAAAGTAATCAAAGGACTCAGGAAGGTCTGAGATGTCAGTAAAGATACCTGGCAGTGAAATACTTTGATCCTAAGATAATTCTAGGTGAGGCCAGACACTGTTTTCAGGCTAGACAAGCAGGAGGAAGAATTGAAGCCTATTAAGTAGGAAGCTACTGGTCCCTGTTCATGAAGCAGGAATGGAAGAGTGCCCAAGAGCAGATGGAGTAAGGTGTGTCTCCATCTTACCTTCACAGCATCTCCTCTTGCAGCAGATTCTTATATTAACTTGGCCTCATGGTGAGTCTTGAAGGAATTCCCAATGGAGCCTCTGCAGCTCAGCAACCCAGCTCCCCTGTCCTGTGGCTGTTGGCTAGTTTAGTAGGCAAATGTTAAACAGTGAACCAAGGTGTTAGCTTGGACTGTGAGAGATGGAGGAGAGGGCCTAGGGCAGAAGCCACAGAGGCATATTGTCCAGTGGGCAGGGTGTAGGAAAGTACCTGGAACTTGGAGATGAATAAAGAGAGAGCTAGCGTTTAGGTACTAGTGAACAAAACTGGCATCCCTCAAAAATACCCACAAATTGCCCTGCTTATTTGTGTTAATCACATCAGGGTTTGTCACAGTCTGTCTTCTTTCTTCCTTTTTCTTACAAAACCAGGGTCTCACTAGTGTTGCTTTATTAAGTTCTCCAGTACTGTAAATGCTACATCATGTTAGATTGCCTCGGCAAGGACAAGGGTCTTTTATCTGCTTTTGATCACTGTTGTACTCTCAGGCCTTTAGATCTTTTGAATATGCATCTGTTGTTCCACACTAGCTGCTACTGATTCTGCAACCCCAGTGCTCTCTTGATTGTATTTCTTTGGCTCAAATATGATGTCTTTTCTGTCTTTTGTGCCCAGGGGACTAGGGGTAGGGAAGAGGGGTTTCTAAGCCAAAATCGGTAGCTTGATTTCCTATGACCTGTTTGGGCTCCTAGTCACCACAGTTAACAACTAACTGGGTTTAGAGGAAGCGGCAGTGGGTTTATGTAGCTTAGGAAAGATAATCCAGTTCTAAGACTTAGGATAAACAGGGATGTGTAGTAGCTACTGAAATCAGAGCTTCTCAAACTGTGGGTTACCATCAAAAGCATTGAGGAAACTTTTACAAATACAGAGTCCCAGGGTTGAGTATGGGGCAGACATCTGTGTTTTTCTAAGCTCTTGGGTCATTATGACATCCGCTAAGGCAGGGCCTAATGGGAGTTCATGGCTTGGGCCACCATGAATCCGGGGCAGGGCTCAGCTAAGGCAACACAGCAAGTGTCTAGCGGTGGAGTTGCTGATCAAAGCTTTCCAGGTTCTAGAGATACATTTGACCCCCTTCTCTAAAATTCTAACTGTGCTGTAGGGGATGGTGTTAAGACTTGAGACTCGGAGCTGACAGGATCTGGGAGGAGGAAAGCAGCACTTGAGTGACCAGGAGGAAAAGGCTTAGCAGGTACTGAAGGCATAGGGGAGGAGTCCTGGTGGTCCATTGGTTAAATGCTTGGCTGCTAACCAAAATGTCGGAGGTTCAACTCCACAGGAGAAAGATGTGGCAGTCTGCTTCTGTAAAGATTTACAGCCTCGGAAACTATGGGGCAGCTCTACTCTGTCCTGTAGAGTCACTATGAGTCGGAATCAACCCAGCAGCAATGGGTTTGGTTGGTTTTTAGGCATGGGGGAACCCCTGGGCGGTGCAAATGGTTAAGCACTACTAACCAAAAGATTGGTGGTTTGAACCCACTGAGGTGCCTCAGAAGAAAGTCCCGGTGATCTGCTTCCAAGAGGTCACAGCCATGAAAACCCTAGGGAGCAGTCCTACTCTAAAACTCACAGGGTCACCATGAGTTGGAATTGACTGAACAACAACTGGTTTTTAAGGCATAGGGGAAATGTTTTAGGCTCAGGTCAAAGAACCACCAGTGGATAAGGATAATGAGTAAGAGAAGAATCCAGGGTGGCTGCATAGCTCTGCTGAGCTTCCACCCACTTGGTTCCCAGTTTGGCCAGCAGGGAGGAGCTGTAGGTTAAAGCTCATAGGAGTCTAGAACCCAATGTGAGGCAAGGGTTCTAAGCTAGTCAGGCTTTGACTGAAGGAGCTGATGATAATAATAATAACCATTGCTAAAACTAGTGCTTATTGTGGTGAGCATTTATTGAGCACTGTGCTAAGCACTTATGAGTATCACCTCATTTAATCCTTATAATATCCCTTTGAAGTAAAGCATATGCCCGGTTTACAGATGAGGAAACCAGAGCTCAGAGAGTTTAGGTGTATCATCTAAGACTCCCAGCTAGTTGTTGGCAGAGTCAGACCTTGAACTTAAAACTGTCTGACTCCAGAGTGTGAGCTCTACTGACCTCCAAATTCCCATTTCCTAGGCCTATTTAGTCACAGAAGGAAGCTGAATACCAACTGAAGACTTAGGTGGTGGTGGTGGTGAGGGAAGCTCAGGTAATGAATGGCACTAAATGCTAAAAAATGCAAAGAGCAGTTAATTTCAAAACTGACATCTTACATATTTGGTTTTGTTGTTTCACTTTGGTTGTTCACAGTCTGAGATCTTAGTAGGTCCATTCCATCTTAATATTAACCTGGAGATTAGGTAGGGATGATTAGAGGACCTAGCGTATGATTAGGTTTCAAATCTTATTTTAATAAAGAACATTCATACTTTTCCAGAATTATTTAAAAGTAAACAGGTGTACTTTTGTTAGTATAACCCTCACACTTTAGCAGTGTGTCTAAAGTGCCCATCAACTTGATACAAAAATGAAAGGGACTAGCAATGGCTTGGAAACCATGTCATCCGTGTAATACTGACTTAAGAGTCCAATAAGGGAAGAATAAAGGAAAAGACAAAGCACCCTTTGGAGAATGATGACAGATATGTAAGTATGAAAATAACCATACTTTGGGGATCTTGGAGGGCCTGTAAGCACTAATGATTACTCACTAGCTATAAGATCTCCCAGCATTAATCCATCTTGGCAGTGGGGAGGACGTTACCAAATGACCACATTGCCTGCTGGCTTCTTCGAAACTCTTGGCTGGAAAAGCAAACAGAGTGAATAGTCAGTTTGGAAGAAGGAATTGTTTCCTGTATACAGTCTACCTCACGGAGGTCCTTCAGATAACTAAACCAGGATTTGAAATTTTTTTCTGTTGTCCATATTCCAACAAATTCTGAAGCATTTAAGTCCTGTCCTGGAAGCAGTTTCCCTAAAATTTAACTAGACACATTTCAAGCCAGTGACTACCAAGGCTATTTTCTAGCCCTATGGTAATTTTCAACCACTCTCTAAATGGTTGCCCTTGTAGTGGTTAAGAGCTCAGGCTGCTAACCAAAAGATCAGCAGTTCACATCCACCAGCCGCTCCCTGGAAACCCCATGGGGCAGTTCTGCCCTGTCTTATAGGGTCGCTATGAGTCAGAATCAACTCAACAGCAATGGGTATGTAAATGCCAAACTTACCATGATCATATTGTCTGAGAAGTGAAAAAAATTGTTTGGCTCTTGGAGGTGCTTTAATATTTTTAGGTCAATATTTACTTCACATCTAGAACATGAGATAGTTGGAGAAAAGTGCACTTGTAAAACAAAACAAAACAATTTCCCCCCCTATTGGTGAGATAAGTTTTAATCACAAACAGTAGGATAATATAGGATAGAAGCCAGAGAACTGACATTCAGGTGCTAGAAGACTTCTGTGGACACTGTGCATTTTGAAATGACTGTTCCTTCTTCAGGTAGCTCTTAATAGGATTGTCAGGAGAGAAAAAAAAATAGCATTACTAACCAATAAGCCTTAAGGAACCATTGGGTGTTTTAGATATTTAAGAAATGACAGAGAGAAGGTGAGAGAGAG
The DNA here is from genome assembly GCF_000243295.1 of Trichechus manatus latirostris. NCBI lineage: Eukaryota > Metazoa > Chordata > Mammalia > Sirenia > Trichechidae > Trichechus > Trichechus manatus. Next base: position 17,996,781 of record NW_004443965.1, read on the forward strand.
TGATAAGGGTGCCATTCTAGCACATTACTAACCCTTGTCAGGAGTGAGGAGATTTTCTTTGGAGAGAGGCACTAAATACATTTTTTAAGTTATGCATACAGAAAGGGTTCACCCAGAGCCAGAGGCAAGTCATGGACTGTCTTAGTTATCTAGTGCTGCTATAACAGAAATACCACAAGTGGATGACTCTAACAAACAGACATTTATTTTCTCACAGTTTTAGGAGGCTAGAAGTCCGAATTCAGGGTGCCAGCTCCAGTGGAAGGGTTTCTCTCTCTGTCAACTCTGGAGGAAGGTCCTTGTTTGTTCTGAGCTTCTGCTCCTAGGCAGTCTTCATGTGACTTGTTGGCATCTCTCTTCCCCCATCTCTGCTTTGCTCACTTGTTAATCTGTTTACATCTCTAAAGAGATTGACTCAAGATATACTTTATACTAATCCTGCCTCATTAACGTAACAGAGAACTCATTCCCAAATGAGATTATAACCACAGGCATAGAAGTTGGGATTTACAACATATATTTTTTGGGGAACACAGTCCAGTCTGTAACATGGACCATATCAGAATATCATCCAAGAACACCATGATGTCCCAGCCCAGTAAGTCATGAAGACCTCATTTTTAAACCTGGGACTATCACTGTTCTATGGAAGAGACACATTAGCTACTCATATAGTGCCCAGTGGGCTGGGAAGAATATCTTATTCCTCATCTTACTGGGTGGCCATTAGATTGCCAGCTTGGTGAAGAACCATCTGTCCCAGAGTACCTCAGAAGGTCAGGGCCAGAAGAAGAGGGCTGTGTCCTAGACAGTAACTGCACTGAAGTCTCTATAAGTTACTGTAGAGTCTGAGCTCCCAGCTGTTTTTCATGAATAAGCCACGGGTTGCTGCAGGTGAGATGGAAAGTACAGTGGTCCAAACCACAGACTCTTGTCACTAACTCTCAAGGCTTGTGCCCCAAGCTTTTACAGGAAGACAAGCATTTGAGTGGAATATTTGCTGTGGGAAAAAGTAAAGTGGTTTAGGCTAAGTCACTTGGAGGAGGCAGCACCTTCAGCTTCCACCTGCTACATACTTTGGCTCCAAGGGCCATTTTATCTCAGGCAGAACTGACCAGATCCTCAGAACTAGAGACTAAGAATGGAGTTCCCAGAAACTAGAAGTAGGACAAGAGTCGTTGGTAGGAAAAAGAGCAAGAGAATCAGGATTAAGAAAGGGAGGAGAGAATTCCAAAAAGGTAGACTTGGATTTGGCAGGAAGAATATTCTGGGTGATCTTTGAGAGAGTAGTTGCAATAGTGTTTCAACAAGAGTCTAAGGAACATTTTGGTTGGTTAAGAAATGGAGAAGACTGACAGTGAAGGGGGAGGGAAGAAAGAACTGTCATGGAGAGCTGTGCAGTTGAGCATTGCACAAGAGTACCATGTCCAAAGAGGCATCATTCATGTCACAAACAACATAGATTTGATATTTATTATGATAATTTTCTTGCAGATGGTAAAGTGTCTTGTTCAAACAAAACTAGCATATTATAGTATTATAAAAAACTACCCACTGTCACTGAGTCGATTCTGACTCATAGCGACCTTATAGGACAGAGTAGAACTGCCCCACAGGGTTTCCAAGGAGCGCCTGGTAGATTTGAACTGCCGACCTTTTGGTTAGCAGCTGTAGCTCTTAACCACTATGCCACCAGGGTTTCCTATCGTATTATATAGTACAGTATATTACAACAATTTCTGATATATGGAGGTAAAGTGTCTTGAAGAAAGGGGGCCTTTTGTAATTCATATAAAGGCTCTTTATAGGTTAGCAAGATCCCTGAAGAAAAAAAGTACAGTAGTCAAAAGTCAAAAACCAAAAACTAAACAAGTTGTCATTGAATAGATTCTGACTCATGGAGACCCCACGTATGCAGAGTAGAACGCAACCTCATAGGGTTTTCAAGGCTGTGACCTTTGGGAAGCAGATTACCAGGCCTTCTTCCAAGGTGCCTCCTGTTGGGTTAGAACAACCAACCTTTCAGTTAGTTGTTGAGTGATTAACTGCTTGTGCCACCCAGGACACCTACTCAAAAGGCATCTGTGCAAAAAATGCTATAGAATCAATGAAGTACCCTAGGGAAGAATCTTGTGTAATTATTTCTTATCCTTATCAATATTATGGTTAAGATGGAGGCATTTAAGGTTAACATTTTTAAGTGGGATAAGAAAGAGATCAGTGGTAATAAATTTTTCTCTCTGTTTTAACCTGTATCAGAATGCAAGTTCTTTACATGTTATGAAAATTCCTCAGTGTTTTCTTTTGCAATCCTGTCTTGTCCAGAGTCCCTCCTACTAGGGTATGAGACCACTTTGTGTGGTTGCTAGATGGGATTTGAAAGTGGCAGGAGAATGGAAAAGTGGGAAGGGATTACTGCTTAAGTTAAAATCACTTGGCTTACATATGAAATCCTTGTTGTGTTTCAAAAGCGTCATTCAAAGCGAGTTAAATTTGACTTTCAATTGTGACATCTTAGGTAATAAAGAGTCTCTAATAAAATTTCCCATTTTGCTTTTTTCTTTCATATATCTTTGGGACAAAGAAATTAAGAAGAATGAGTTGAGTGCAAATGGAATCATAGTACCAGAAAAAAAAAAATACACTAATTTTTCTTGTAGGTATAGTTTGTGCTGCCAAAAAAGAGGCACTTAAGAGATTATATGCAGAGAACAAACACTCTAATCTTGATGTGATGATGGACATTTTACTGATTAGCCTTTTGAAAAACTAGTTTGCTATCTACTAACTTTGAGATATTTCTTATAGAATGATGGCTATGGGAATGGTATATTCAAACACCTGGATAAATCACCTATTGTTCCAGTGAACCCACCTTTTTGCTATCTGATAAATAAGGGACTCACTTAACCTTAGAGCACTAGAAAGACTTAACCAGATCATTAATTTCCTCTCCCCATCATGTAAACATTGTGGTCAAGAAGGGGTGTAGTAGCCAGTTCTGTGAATTGAGAACAGACAGGTGGTCCTCCTGGTCTTTTTGGCTTCTCAGGCTGATTGCATAGGTGTATTTGACTTCATGCAGTTTCTGTGTTCTTGAAAAGATAGCCTGTAAATAAAAATTCTGCATATCAAACAATGCATTGAATTTACCTAGGAGCTCATTACATAAAGAAACTCTCAAGGGAATGTGATTCTTGGGTTTAAAAAAAATCTATTTTGCAATTTTAGATTCTATGTCCATTAGATATTTTTTATTCTCTAGCTTTCTGCTCTACAGCAGTGTCTGTGTTTAAGTCTGATCCTCAAAGAACAGGCATCAGGATTAGTTGGGGGAGCTTGTTAAAAAACAGATTCCTTGGCCCCTTCTGTCACATGGGGTTGCCATGAGTCAAAAATCGACTTGATGGCACCTAACAACAACAACCCCAGTAATATTGACCCTTCTATGGCCTGGGAAACTAATTATAACAAATTTCCTGACCCCTCTACCTCCTCCAGGGTGATTCTGAAGCACATTAATGCATTTATGATACCACATTCTGAATTGTTCCTCTGGTGGGTGGAGAGATTAGTGGCTATTGAAGGTTCTTTACCAGTTGAAATGAAGGCACACAACTGGCTGTGTAGGCTATGGAGCGGAAAATATTTGAAACTGCAAATTTGCAAAACCATAAATTGCATGGATATTAGGAATTTTTTTTAATAAGTGGAAGCATGCCCTATCATACTACTATCATAGTTTGAATCTTATTAAATTGGTATTGGTGACTATTTCTAAAGATAAACTTGATTCTTATCAATAAGATATTTGGAATTAAAAAAAAATTCTGGGAAATATCTAAACCAACAGTGCATTCCAAAATTTCATAAATTAAGGATCCTTTTAACATATTGTAAATTCCTGGATTCAGTCTTTAATTCTTGCTTGTTAACAGCTTTTGTGATGCTAATCTATTAGGTAATTAAAAAACAAAAAACAAAAAACCCAAACCCATTGCCGTTGAGTCAATTCTGACTCATAGCGACCCTATAGGACAGAGTAGAACTGCCCCATAGGGATTAAGTAATATAGGCATTGTGTAATTTCTCATAATCTCATTTCATCTAATCTGCTGACACTCCTGTACATTTTAGTTTACATTATGTACTGCATAAAAGCAGATGTCATTAATACATTGTCTCTTTAGACTTTTCACTGAAGCTGTGCTACCTGATAATCTCAATCTAGCATTGTCTGATTCCTTCATGAAATTGGATTTAAAGGGGAATCAATTTAGTTGGCTCTAAAACAATTAAGGAACTTTAACCTGAGGGGTTGTATTTATGGTCTCCATGTTTCCTCTGCCTGTAGGCCTGGTTGTGGCCTCTGGAGTGGGGGTTGAGGGGAAATGTCTCTTGGGGATTCCTTCTTGGTTTACTACTGTGGTGAGGCTGACAGCAGCTGCTTTCCCAGGCCTAGAAACTTCCAACCTTGGGATGATGTGCAATTTCACTCCCTTGTCTAGCCCATCATGACTTCCTGTTCTTTTTCTGCAATGTTTTTCAGATCCGCTCTTTCCTGTTGCTTTCCCAAGCCTGATTCTGGTCCAGGCTCTAATTACCTCACACACACCTGCAGTCTCCTAACATCCTCTTTCCTGTCTACAACTTTTCCTCCCACCAGGTTTTTTTTTTCCCCTCACACAGTTGTTAGAATCCTCTTCCTTAAGCATCATTTCCATCACACTTCTCCAGCAGCTCCCTATTGCCTCTTGCATCAAATCCCAGCTCCAGACCCTCTGCTCCAAAGCCCCCTTCTCATTGCCTGGACCATCTATCTCCTTTACAGCTGAACACCACTTCAGCCAAGCAAACGTCCTGACACTATGTCTATACAATGTTATAACATCTGGTTAATCCAGTCAGCTCCATCAAATCTTCAGTTAATCATCTGGATGTTTTGTCTACAAGACGCCAAACATCTGGATTGACTGAAGAACTTCACTATATTGATGGAGTTTTTTTGTCTCCTAAATGGAATTGACCAGATGTTTTGGCATCGTGTAGACACATTACTGTCTCCTACATTTGTCTTAAATAGCTTGTCTGCACAACGTTCTTTCCACCTGGAACATGACCTGTCTCTTCAATGCCATGTTCTTTCTTCCTTCCAATTTCAAAATTCCTTCTGCCACAAAGCAGTTGGAGATTAATCTCACTAAACTGATCTCTTGGTTCATTCTGACATTTGTTTATAGTTTTTACATCTATAATCCTTTTCTGCTGAAATCACTGTGTTTCATGGTTTTATTTTTGGGTGTTGTCCATTCCTTCCACCCCAGTAGATTATAAGCTCTATAGGCAAGTATAAGGTGTAGCATAAAAACAATCTGGCTTGTGTAGTCAGAGGCTTCCTTGCCTAGTGGTCAAGGGTAGAGGTTCTGGAAGTCCATCTTCTTTTATATTCCACTTCTTCTATTTACTGTGTGACCTGGACAAATTGTTTAACTTCTCTAAGCCTCAAGTCTCTTCATCTGTAAAATGGAGATAATAGAGCCTACACAGAGTTATTTATAAGGATTAAATGAGTTAATACAGGTAAAGTGCTTAGATGAGTGTCTGGCATAAAGTATCCATTAAACTTTAGTTCTTATCATTATAGGGCCTCTACCTTTGTCAAAGTTTGATTTTTCTTGTCTATCCTATCTTTTGGTGGTGATAGCACCTTTCTAGGTAGGTAAGGTAGCTGTTCTTGTTCCCAACTGACAGATGAGAAAACAGATATCATAACGTTATTTCACTTGCTTATCAAATCAGTTGCAAGTCTGAAGCCTTACAGTCTTGCTTTCTATACAGTACATACTGGCCTTCAGCTCTTTCTAGTCTGAGGCATTAGAATATTACTTTCCATAATGAGGAGGTACTCAAGGAAGCAACAGAGATAGAAATGTGTTTTCTGCTAGGCCAAATGGTTCCCAAAAGTAGCCTGTGGATCCTTGTCCAACTGTGACAAAGTGTCTTATTTTTAAGCAAGAAAAGGACAATGTAGTAAGGTTTTCCTAAAGCTAAATTTATTCAGTTTTAAGAGAGTTCCCAGTTGTATCCTTCCTTCATTTTAAGTGTTAAAATGTCCTATATTTTATGAAATGATGGTGATATTAAATTGTAAAATTTATAGTAACCCTATATTGGACCCCTATTGTTGTTGTTAGGTGTTGTTGATTTGGTTCCGTCTCATGTACAATGACTCATATGTACAACACTGCCCAGTCCTGTGCCATCCTCACAGTCGTTGCTATGCTTGAGCCCATTGTTGCAGCCACTTTGTCAATCCATCTCGTTGAGGTTCTTCCTCTTTTTTGCTGACCCTCTGCTTTACTAAGCATGATGTCCTTCTCCAGGGCCTGGTCTCTTCCTGATAACATGTCTAAAGTATGTGAGATGAAGTCTTGCCATCCTCTCTTCTAAGGATCATTCTGGCTGTACTTCTTCCAAGACAGATCTTTGTTTGTTCTTGTGGCAGTCTCCATCAGCACCATAATTCAAAGGCATCAATTCTTTGGTCTTCCTTATTTATTGTCCAGCTTTTGCATGCATATAAGACAACTGAAAATACCATGGCTTGGGTCAGGTACACCTTAGTCCTCATAGTGACATCTTTGCTTTTTAACGCTTTAAAGAGGTCTTTTGCAGCAGATTTGCCCAGTGCGATATGTCATTTCATTTCTTGACTGCTACTTCCATGGGCATTGATTGTGGATCCAAGTGAAATGAAATCCTTGACAACTTCAGTATTTGCTCTGTTGTGCTTCAAGTCCTCTTTGCTTTTAGCAAGCTAGGTTGTATCATCTGCATATCACAGGTTGTTAATCAGTCTTCCTCCAATCCTGATGCCACGTTCTTCTTCATATAGTCCAGCTTCTCAGATTATTTGTTTAGCATACTGAGTGAATTAGTATGGTGAAAGGATACAACCCTGACACACACCTTTCCTGATTTTAAACCACGCAGTATCCCCTTGTTCTGTTCTATGTACAGGTTCTAAGAGCATGATTAAGTGTTCTGGAATCCCCATTCATTGCAGTGTTATCCATAATTTGTTATGACCCACATAGTCAAATGCCTATGCATAGTCAATAAAACACAGGTAAACATCTTTCTGGTATTCTCTGCTTTCAGTCAAGATCCATCTGACATCAGTAATGATAGCCTTTGTTCCACGTCCTCTTCTGAATCCCATCTAGGGGAAGAGTGTTCTGGGTGCCAGAAGCGGCCAGTGTAAAGGTAGTCTTCATGAAAGTTGGTGGTCCTTTGGACCAGGGTGGTAGCAGTGGGAGGTGGTAAATAGTGGCGGAATTCTGGATATATTTTGAAGGTAGAATCAACAGAATATCATGATTGACTGGATGTGGGTGTGAGATAAGAACAGAACTCCCAGGTATTTGGCCTGAGCAACTGGAAAGATGGCATTGCCAACAATGGACATGAGGAAAACTGCAGATAAATCAGTTTTAGTGGAGGTAGGGCTGGGAAATATAGATTAGATCAGAGTTCAGTTTTGGATATTATGAAATCCTTATGATGGACATTATGAAATTTAACTCTGAAATAGATATAGGCTTCACATAGACTCATGTAAAACTTTTCTAAATTAATTAAAACAACATTTGTGAAATCTTTGATTGCTTGGAAGATAGTACACATTCAATCAGTATGACTAGACTGTAACCAGTCTATTCATTTACACCAATAATACAGTATAAGTTTAGAATAGAGGTAAAATGGTCACATTGTTTTCATCCTAAATATTTCCTCAAAAATTGCAAATTAAAGAATAATTTATATACAGCACATAAAAAAAAGAAGGAAACCCACAAATTGGTAGCCTCCTTATAAGTTTACTCTTCACTGTTGAGAACCAACCATACCACCATAGAGCATATACTTCACTTTTCAACTAGTCATAATTTTCTATATATGGTACCTTTCATTTCAAATATATTATTATTGAAACATTTGAATAATGACAATAAATCTCCAACTTAATTCAGAAAATAAATGGGAAAGTCACTTAAGAGTTTTCTGCTTTCAAAATTATCCTGATTATTTAAAAAGTGCCAGAACTTTAGTATTGTTTTTGGCATCATGAGAATGAGAAAATAATAATTTTCTAAAACACCAAGAAAACCTTTTTTTTGGACTAGTGCTCTGAAGAAAGTCTTCAGAAGATGTTTTTGCTGATAAAGTATCATGAACTAATACCATGATCTAATCTTAAATCTTCCAGCAGATGTGGAAGAGGGAGACCAGACTCATGTCAGCATTTTATTTAGAAGCCAGCTTCTCTTCTCTACAGGTAGGATTCCTCACCCCCAACTCCAAATACCTTTTTTTTTTTTAAATGATGAATTTGTACATTATCACTTAAAGGGAATAATTCAAAGAACTATAATTACATTTCTGTCACTCCTACTTTGTGAGATTTGGTTGCTTCTTGCAGTGGACTCATGACTAATTGGGGCAAAAAAGATAAGTAGGGGGAAGAATTAAAGTGAGCCAAGTGGCTTTGAAAAACTCCATCAACAGAGAATCTAAAGATGCAAACTAGTCACAGAAGCATAGGGTGCAGCCATTGCTAGAACTTAGAATGTCCCCACACTGTGTGAATTAATGATATAAAATAGAAATATGTATGAAGATTGTGATCCTGGCAAAGGGTTAAAACCTTTGTGTGAGTTCTTTAGTGCCAATACAATAGTAATTACATAAACTTTTAGCTAGAAATGAAACAGAATGGGAAAAATAACCAGTGGTATACTGGAACTACCTTTGGTAGCTCAAAATCTGCCATGGTGAGACAATTTATACCATGGAAACTGGCAGATGGTACAAAATCAGAATTTTTCCTTCTCTCTCCTTTTTTTCTTTAGGGAGCTGTTTTATTAGCACACCACTGAAAATAACTATCCACAAGATGTAATGAAACTCTTAGCGCCTGTGACAAAGATATTCATATGGAATAAATGGGAATAATGAGTATTTTTTATACAAGCACGGGACTTCTAATACTGATCTTAGTAAGATTTGGTGTTTTATTATTACTCTTGGAATTCAAATTTTATCATGTTTTATTAGAAAGGATTTGTCTAAAATACAGTTCCTTGTTTCCCTTCTCTTCATTAAAAGGTAAAAGAAGAAAGGAGGTACAATATACGCGACAGGAAAACCATCTGCTTTCTAGTAAGCAGAAATGGCACCACCTGATAAACTATTTAGTCACCGGAATAGAGTCAAAGCCATAGAGAAACCAGACCTGCTCTTTTTTGTGAATGACAGTGTTAAAGAATGTAACCCCTCTTAACTTCTCTACACCTCATACATACAAATTGCTTGCACTGAGACAACCCTCAATGGTAACTCACTTCACACCTCCGTTTTCTTTCTTTGTTATCACCAAGATTAAACAGCATGTTTGGGCAATATTCTGCCTTTATCTAACCTTTTCCATACAGGCCACGCTGATTCAACAGAACAGGTTTATGTACTTCACACGTCATATCCTATCAAGAAAGTTGGTAGTGACAGTTGATAAGGACACCATAACTTATTGAACTTGTTCTAAAAACAACAGCAGCAAACCACTCATCTCCTCACACTTTTTAATGACCTTGTTCTATGGTGTCCCCATTTTTAGATGCATTACCGACTGTGTGGTCTCAGAGTATACAGACAGCTAAGAGCATGTGATGATGTGCAATTTGACATTACACTATTAAAAAGTCTAGAGAGATCTGTATTTACTTCAATTACCTATTGAAAAAGGAGAGGTCTGGGTGTGTTAGTTTTACCTTTCACCTCGCCAACAGTTTCAGCCAAAGTTAAAAAAAGTTTTGTGAGAAAATGAGAAGAAAAATTTTAGGAAAAATTGTCCTCTTTGCTGTCTAGAATGTCCAGTATTGTCAGACAATGATGAATAAGAATTCTAACAGACTGCGGTGTTGCAGAATAATTGCCAGGGTAAGGCACAAAAAAGAAAAATAAATAAATATAAAATTAGAATGAAATATAAAGGCTAATTTCTCACATTTTCTTTCTTTTTTTTGTCTTCAAACTTTTTTTTTTTTTTAACAATTTCTACAGTTCAAACACTTTCCTTTGTCTTTCTAAAGACTTTACTATCAGCACATTTTATACAACATTTAACAGATAATTTAAATGTATTTTCAAGCTTTTTAAAAACATTGTCATTATCTAGTTAAGTTCATGAAGAAAGCAAGACGTCATTAAAGGAAAGAAAGAAAAGACCAAAATGGATGTCAGAAGAGACTCTGAAATTTGCTATTGAACATAGAGTAGCTAAAGTGAAAGGAAGAAATGATGAAGTAAAACAGCTGAACAGAAGATTTCAAAGGGTGGCTCAAGAAGACAAAATAAAGTATTAAAATGACCTGCAAAGACCTGGAGATAAAAAACCAAGAGGGAAGAACACGCTTGGCATTTCTCAAGCTGAAAGAACTGAAGAAACAATTCAAGCCTCAAGTTGCAATATTGAAGGATTCTATGGGGAAAATATTAAATGATACAGGAAGCATCAAAAACAGATGGAAGGAATATACAGACTCACTGTACCAAAAAGAATTGGTCGATGTTCAGCCATTTCAGGAGGTAGCATAGAACCGATGGTACTGAAGGAAGAAGTGCAAGCTGCACTGAAGACACTGGTGAAAAAAAAGGCTCTTGGAATTGATGGAATACCAACTGAGATGTTTTAACAAATGGATGCAATGCTGGAAGCGCTCACTTGTCTATGCCAAGAAATTTGGAAGACAGCTACCTGTCCAATCGACTGGAAGAGATCTATATTTGTGCCCATTCCAAAGAAAGGTGATCCAACAGAATGCGGAAATTATTGAACAATATCATTAATATCACAAACAACTAAAATTTTGCTGAAGATAATTCAAAAATGGTTACAGCAGTCCATTGATAGGCAACTGCCAGAAATTCAAGCTGGATTCAGAAGAGGACTTGAACGAGGGGTATCATTGCTGATGTCTGATGGATCTTGGCTCAAAGCAGAGAATACTGGAAAGATGTTTACCTGTGTTTATTGACTATGCAAATGCATTTGACTGTGTGGATCATAACAAATAATGGATAATGTTGCAAAGTAATGGAAATTCCAGAATACTTAATTGTGCTCATGAGGAACCTGTACATGTATCAAGAGGCGGTTGTTCGAACAGAACAAGGGGATACTGCATAGCTTAAAATCAGGAAGGTGTTCGTCAGGGTTGTATCCTTTCACCATACTTATTCAGTCCGTATGCTGAGCAAGTAATCCAAGAAGCTGTACTGTATGAAGAAGAATGCGGCATCAGGATTGGAGGAAGACACATTAACAACTTGAGATATGCAGATTGTGCAACCTTGCTTGCTGAAAGTGAAGAAGACTTGAAGCACTTACTGATGAAGATCAAAGACTACAGCCTTCAGTATGGATTACAACTTAACATTAAAAAAAAAAAAAAAAAATCCTCACAACTGGGCCAGTAAGCAACATCATGATAAATGGAGAAAAGACTGAAGTTGTTAATGATTTCACTTTACTTGGGTCCACAATCAACGCCCATGGAAGCAGCAGTCAAGAAATCAGATGATGCATTGCATTGGGCAAATCTGCAGCAAAAGACCTCTTTAAAGTGTTAAAAAGCAAGGATGTCACTTTAAGAACTAAGATGCACCTGACCCCAACCATGGTGTTTTCAGTGACCTCATATGCATGTGAAAGCTGGACAATGAATAAGGAAGACCAAAGAATTGATTCATTTGAATTATGGTGTTGGTGAAGAATATTGAATATACCACAGACCGCCAGAAGAACGAACAAATCTATCTTGGAAGAAGGACAGCCAGAATGCTTCTTAGAAGCGAGGATGGTAAGACTTCATCTTACATACTTGGGACATGTTATCAGGAGGGCCCAGGTCTGGAGAAGGCCATCATGCCTGGTAAAGTAGAGGGTCAGCAAAAGAGAGGGAGACACTCAACAAGATGGATTGATACAGTGGCTGCAACAATGGGCTCAAGCAGAACAGCAGCTGTGAGGATGGCACAGGACCAGGCAGTGTTTCATTCTGTTGTACATAGGGTCGCTATGAGTTGGAACTGGCTTGACAGCAACAACAACAACAGTTAAGTTCAAAGTAAATTTTATAATCATGGTGACATTCTTCTGATAAGATTCTGATCTTGGTGGAATCTCAGACCTTTAATCTGCTCTTGCAATTGAAGCAGGATGGGGAGCATGCCACTAACCTGAGCTTTTAATTTTGTCCTTCAGTTATCTTTTTTGTTGTTGTTAGGTGCCATCTAGTCAGTTTCGATTCTTATCAACCTTATGTATAATAGAATGAAATTTTGCCTGGTCCTGTGCCATCCTTACAATTGTTGCTATGTTTGAGCCCATTGTTGCAGCCATTGTGTCAATCCATCTCTTTGAGGGTCTTCTTTTTTGCTGACCCTCTACTTTCCCAAGCATGATGTTCTTCTCCAGGGATGGTCCCTCCTGATAGCATGTCCAAAGTAAGTGAGACAAAGTCTCACCATTCTCGCTTGTACCCTGCAGGCCTATGGTTCCATCTATTCTTGGGATAAGACCGTACTGGCAAAGATGGACACATTCTAGGAGGCGTGATAGGAAAACCAGTAGGGTACTTCAACACAATCAGAGCCATTTTAGGGAACAAAATGCTGTTTTGTGCATATCTAGGAATATAATTGACATTATCAACCCTTGTGGTGAGGGAACGATAGGGCCTACCTCCAAACTCTGGCTTATCTTTTGGTGACTTTACATCTGATGACCTGCATTTGAGTGGCTGACATTTCCCCAGAGCACCTCTATCCTTTCCTCCTTCTCTTTTTGAAATTTTCTCCTTCTTTCTGAAGCAAAAAAGACAATGTTATCAGTTGTAAGAGTCCTTCTGTCTTTCATTTCAGATTCTAGATATGATCATAAAGAAAAAATCATGAAACATTTTAGGCATACCAAAATGTATAGAGAATAATATGAGAAATGAGTACACATCATCTGGTTAAGTAATAAAACATTACAAATACAAGTGAAACCCTCCGCCCCAGAGGTAACCATTATTCCCATACATGTTTTTGTTTCTGCTACTTATGTGTATATCTATAAACAATATATAATGATGTGTTTTAAATTTTTATATAGATGGTTTTCTTTCTCACATTAAGATATACTGATACGTATACCTCTGGTTTATTGATTTTTACCACTATAATGTATTCCATAGTATGGCTAATAAAACAACTTACTTATCCATTCTTTGGTTGATGCTTCATTCTATATCTTACTACAGGCAGGGCTTTGAACTGGTTTGGTCTGGTTCAAACCCCTGCTGAGAATTTGCATTTCTAACAAGTTCTGAGAAAGTTATACATAAGAGTCATCTGGGAATCTTTTAAAATATAGATTCTGATTCAGTATACCTGGATGGAAATGCAAATTCTCAGCAGGAGTTTGAACTGGAATGAACCGGTTCAAAGCCCTGACTACAGATCTGTCTGATCAATGTACGGTAATTTCTTTAGGATATATATATCTAGGAATAGAATTTGTGGGTCATTGGATTTGCACATCTTTAACTTCACTGTTGTGTGTCATAAGTCAGTAACTCATAGGGACCCTATATGACAGGATAGAACTGCCCCATAGTGTTTCCTAGGCTGTAGTCTTTATGGGAGCAGATTGCCAGGGCTTTTCTCCTGTGGAGCCACTGGGTGGGTTCGAACCACAGACTTTCTGGTTAGCAGCCGACTTCCTAACCATTGTGCCACCAGGGCTCCTTCACTAGATATGAACCACCAGCAGTGAGGCCCAGAAGTCCTTAACAGGCCCTCCAGGTCAAAGTTTCAGATTCAGTAGTCGGGTGGTGGTGGCTAGGATAAAAATCTGCATTTCTAACATGTCTTCAGGAGATGCTGCTGCTGCGGTATTGCAGCTAGGAGTACCCAGTGCTGTAGAGAAAGCCTATTACATTTGAAAGACAGAGCTGGTAAGACACTAGCTGAAAAGATGTAGCAGGTGAGGTTTGTTAGGTAACTGAAAATTAGCTTGTGGTGTACTTGTAGCATTCAGATTTTAGAGTAAATTGATGAAATATAGATAATATATAGCTAACAATCAAAATGAATGATTGTCATTAAAGGCTAAATTCTTAATGAGTGCTGGGAGGGGCTCTCTGCATGTGCTCTTGCTCTTGGCTGTGCTGAGAAGGGTAGGGGAGTGGACAGGTGACCTGGTGCCAGGAAGGGTATGCACTGAGCTAGCTGACATTGCTTAGACTCTTTGGAGTATCTGGGCTGTCTCTATAAAACCAAAGTGTTGGCCTGGATGGAGGTGTGACCATTCACTTGGGGGTTTCCCCAAGATTTAAGGCATAAAGCTATCGAATCTTACCGGATGGCTGAGCTCAGATATTTACACTCAAAACAAAAGAAATTAATCTTTATATTATATAGTTTTTATTATATTTAAGTTAGCACTATGGTAACAGAATGCTGGGGGTGGGGGAGGGAATTCCTCAAATTCTCTTTCTAAAGAACTTATAAAACTTGAATAGAAAGCGTTCACATATTTTAGGGTAAAAAGACACAAACAGGCTTACATAGCCTGAAAATGGTTAACACATAAACTGAAAGCAAAGTGATTTTATTTTGGATTTAGCGATAGAAAAGGTCAATTAGGAAAAAATAGCATGAACCAGTGACCAAAAGCATTTGAGATAACTGATCTCAATTCTACAATTTACAAAACAAGATAATTGTTTTTTAAAACCAGAAAAAGAGGTTCAAAAATACTTCTTTTCATATCCTTAAGTGATGCTGTTGGGAACAATGGCTGTTACAAGGCCATTTATTGCAAGCACATTTCCAGCTAGTTCTGGTTATCATTACTCTGATTTTATCTTCTTTCTTTTTTCTCTCTCATGAGCTTCTTGCTTTCTTCTCGTCTTCTTTTGTTCACTGGATTCCGAGGATCATAGATTTCAAATGTGTCTGAGTCTTGCATGCTTGCATCTTTCACTTTTCTGCTTTTGTCCTCAAATTGAAGTACATGTGACATCCTAAAGAAGGAGAGATAGTTTAGTCATTTTGGCATGAGAACTTAAAGTAGAAATTCTACAACGCACTATCCTTGGCATAATAAATTGCAACTCTAAGGGTACAGTACACCGAGATGGTCTTATTGTTTACTGGTACTTATACCACATGGAAACCAACTTCTCAGAAAACACTTAAATTTGAAAAAACAGGTCTGGAGTTTGTTCTGCTGGTCTATATTTCTAGTAGTGAACATGGTATTTGCCTCCATCTTCTCTTGAAGTTCCTGCCCTAATGGGAGGTTAAAACAGTTCTACCCAGAAGTGTTCCTTAAACTGTAATAAGACAGCACTGAGCTTCCCTCAAGGAGCATGCTCACTCAGCCAGAGGGAGCCAGGGTGCAGAGTAAAAACCCTAAAATAATTCAGTCCTATTTCAATTTATTTTTCCAGTAGTTAAATAGGTCAAAAGTAGGGAATACTCTAAGGAAATTTAAATGTGATGCCCAAATGGTGTTAGAACTCCCCTTTCTGGGAAGATCCTGGGTTTTTAATTTTTTTTCTTCCTCCCTATAAAAGGAAACTAAGCTTTTGGACTCTATGGATGAATTTCCTCCTCTTATTGTTGTTGATTACAACAAATCCAGCCATGCTGTTCTTCCTGCTTTATCAACCTCTTACTGGTCTTAAGGTATCAACATGTGCTTGAATCATAAGTAGTCATAAATTGGCTATCCCTAGCCGCAGGGAGATATGTAAGTGATTAGCTGTGCCCCCATGAGGAGGTGTCAGGAATAAATAGCGAAGAAGTCAAAAGACGAGATTTCAGGGCAGCTGAATGAGTCTGGAAAGAGAAAAGTTTATTTTTTGTACAAACAAAACTATTAAGGCTTTCCCCCACTAGTTATTTAAACAATGTTTTTATGGGCAAACCCAGCACTTTTCTTTATCACACAGCAGATAAGCCTAAATTGCCTATAGGATTAACACTCCCTATATGCCCGTTGTAGCTTTCAGGTGGAACCCAAATATGCCATTAATTTACTTTTCCCTCTATAAGCAGAGATTTGGGCTGTAGGTCCTAGCAGAGATCTCACTGTTTTGCCCTGCAGTCGCACAAATGATGAATGAGGTTTACTTGTGCAATTAACTCCTATGGATATACCCAGATTTTTAAGAATTTTAGAACGATCTTGGGAGACAAATAAAATGTTACAGTATTAGTGATACTACAATTACTAAGCGTTTAGTAGCTCCTGCTCACCTTGACTGACAAGTAGAGGCTTATGCACCATTTCCACCCCTTTCCATCCCACTCCAGAAAGTTTATTGGAATGCAATGAGTACAAGTGATATTATTAAGTGGATGACCTAGAATCTGCTTTAATTTACTAAATGAGGTAAATCACATTCACATTTCTATATTTTAATATTAATAATAGACTATTTGCATCAAATTTCATAACTGATCTCAATCATGAATATGCCATAGCACATATAAGAACTGCCGACTTTTTTTACACTAGTCTTTCTTTACTAAACACCTTATTTAATCACATCATAATTGCTTATTTAAATAGATTTGCTAGAGTCTGATTTTCTTGTGCTTTTATTTTCCTACAGTGCTACTAAAGTACTAACTTCTGAGAGTAAAACATTCCCCAACTCCTAGAAAAAGGCTGACTGTTCTACAGCCATGGTAATAAGCAACAACTAGAACCAGCATGAAACAGAATCAAACTGGATTTAATCAATTAATGATGACTCACCTTGGTCTAAATGATCAATGACAACTCAGTTCAATGAATACACCTCTAAAAGCCAACTAATCAGCGATAGCCTCATGCTTTTGAAAGTTGGCCAATCAGTGGCAGACTCATTCCAGTAAATGTGTTCCTGAAAGCCAGACAATCAACAACAGTCTCTCCTTCATAACAATGCTTCTGAGGCTGATGTCAGCCTCCAAAGAATCCCTGACCCCAAAACTCTACAAAGATTTGCAGCCTGTTTTGCTTGGAGAGATTGTGCCTAACAAGCACAGCTCTTCTTTGCTTAAATAAATAACCAATTAAGCCTTTTGTTTCATATATTGAGAAGTGGTCTTTTTCTTCAACACTTCTTAAACAATCTGTGCTACATTCCCCAGGAAGTATACTCTTTAGAAATTGTATCACTGTTGATGAGAAACAAGTTTAAAAGACTGGCAAGACTGCCCTGTGTTCATGGGGGACCCAGACCCCTACATTGCACCTCAGTAAGTGCTTAGCGGCTTTCCAAATGACTCTTGTGCTGACACCTAAGCCAACACTAAGAAGTAGCTGGAATCATATGCCCTTTAAAACAGTTTTATTCAGTACTCCTAGATAGATATTGGAGCCCTGGTGGTGCAGTGGTTAAGAGCTACGGCTGCTAACCAAAAGGTTGGTAGTTCGAATCTACCAGCTGCTCCTTGAAAACCCTATGGGGCAGTTTTGCTCTGTCCTTTAGGGTCGCTCTGAGTCGGAATCGACTTGATGGCAATGAGTTTGTTTTGGTTTGGTTTTATGTAGATATTAAAAATAAACCATTTTGTTAACTTATTAATATCTTCTAATTTACACATTCTTCTATTTTAAACACTGTACTATTCTCAATCCTAAAAATACAGATAGGTTTTTGCTTAATATCCATTTCTAGTGGAGGTCTGGTGGTACAGTGGTTAAAAGCTCGGCTGCTAACCAAAAGGTCGGCAGTTGGAATCCACCAGCCGCTCCTTGGAAACACTATGGGGCAGTTCTACTGTCCATGTTGCAAAAAATGATTTTACCAGAATTTTGTCAATCAAAAACATAAAAAAGCATAATGGTGGGAAAATATGAAAAATGTAATCAATGTCATTGAGCTGTAAATGTGGAAGTTGTGTTGGTGTGTATGTTTTTACTACAATAAAGAGAAAAAACAAAACATGAAAAAGGCACCTTACTCCTTTCTATGCCATGAGAGAATGTGCAATTGGATTTAGTTGGCTCTGGTACAAGAAATGAAATTTAGATAAGTAAAGTGAACAAAAGCACAACGTCCACAAGAAGAAACACATTTTCTTACAAATGTGAAAAAAGAGAAAACCGTAAATTAAAGTAGCTGTCTTTTTCAACTATTTGCTTCATATATGACTACACTAAACAAGTCCAACATTCTGATTAATAACAAACCTAAACCCAGAGGAAAGAAGGGGCTATCAGCTTACAAACTACTTCAGCTTTAATACCGTAATACTTAGCATGGCTGGTTACTCTACAATAATATTTAATCTTTAATAGAAATAAAAGCATAATCAAAACGCTTCACCCATTTATCTTTCAACATGCTTTGGTCACTTCATCTTTAAAAGCAAAACAAAACAGTTATTATGATTTTCAGCATAATAAACTCCTGACCTACGTGCCTCCATAAATCACAGACTGCAATGAGCTGAAAGCATGCCCACACTTTACAGTCTCCTGTGAAAATACACATGCAGACTTACAATACAGACTTAATTCGAGTACATATGGGCCTGGTAGTTTACAATCTTGTATATCCCAGTAACTCAATACTATCCACTCTGTGGCTGGTTATGGATTTGGCCCGACAAGAGCAGTGAATTTTTTGGAATTATTTATACACTGATCATTTACGTGTGAAAATTTTAGAACTTGTTCACTTGAAGGCAAAGATAAAAATTTAATTCTGATTAATAAAATATTTTACATGGGCTCAGATTCTCATGTAAGTACACTGACTTTAGTATGTTACAGAATATGGAGGCTTGCCATTTTCATAAAGTCTGTGTTTGGCAGGGCAACTTTTTATATATGAAGCTGTGTAGAATTATAAACAAAAGTGAGTGATTCTTCAAAAAGGACCTGGACCTTGACTAATTTACTAACTTGACATCCAGTTTTTAAACTTCTCATACAATTGTGAAATAGGTTAAGATATGACAGCAATTAATATTAATGGGGAATGCAGGAGAGGAGTTGATTCTTAGTAAGGAGCTCAATACAGAATTCCAATATTAATAATTCATTTCCAATTGGAATGCAGCTAAATCATGTATGCTTAAATAATGTAAGCAGCTGTCTTTTTTCATTGGGAATTCTATAAACCACTCCTTCCCATTTCCAAGTTACCCTAATTTAGAAAATTTAACCCACTTCTTAGATTGCTGCAGGTGTGCTAATTGAGCTACATCTGTACTGTTTCTCCCCTAATCCTCTAAAGGTTCCAAAATAATCTTCTATATACATTGCTTTTATAGCATTCTTTTGATCAGGAACTATCAGCAATTGTATTAGACTGAAACGCCCAGCCTGACCCTTGAAACACTACTGGATGCTTCCTATCTCACCAACCTTATTTGGTCTCTTTCTTCAATTCTCACCATTTTGCAATTGCCTCTTAATTGTGAACAGATTGTCAGTTATTCGAAACAAAGTTTGTATCTTCTTCACAGTTGTATTCTCACTGTCGAGCATGGTGATTTGTTTTAGGAATGAAAGCCTGCAGACCCTTTGTATGGGCCAGGCCTGCTGGTCTGCTAAACTAACACTTGACCTCCTTTTGTGGGTAGGGGCTGTCTTTGATTTCTATGATATACTCCTAAAATGTCTAACAGGCTCTGCAGAAAGTCTCACGCTCAGCACAAGTCCACCTTTCCATGACCTCTCATAGCTCAGGGCACACTATGGCTGCTTTTCCACTGTATTCATGTCAGTGATTGCTAGATTTTATTCCTCCACAGAATGCAGTGGGAGCTTGCCTACATTCTTTTCCATCTCCTGTAGCACCCAATGTAGAACTAGACAGATAGGATTCTTTAAGAAAGCAATGTTTCTCAAAGTGTGGTCCTAGAACCCCGGCATCAAATGCAGGCTGCACATTAGAATCTCATGGGGAGTTTTAAAAACTATCAATGTCAGGCCCCCATCTCCAGAGATACCGATTTCACTGTCTGGGGGGTGGGGCCTCAACATCAGTAATTTTATAAACTTACCTGGTGATTCTTAAATGCAGCCAAAGTTAAGACCACTGCACTAAAGTTGAAGAACTTTACACTCTCAGGCTGATAGATTTCATTGGCCATTTGTTCTTGCCCCTTAGAGAAGAGCTGGTTCCTAACTAGGGACGGATTACCCAATAAGCAAGGTATGCATGGGTTTACTTGTGTGTATTTACTAATCTGTAGTGAACAATTTCACCTGTTTGTCACCACCTAAATCCATGTGAAATTGTTCACTACAGATTAGTGAGTAAACCCAAGTAAGACTGGTGTGTACCTTGCTTAATGTAAGCTGGTGTGCAGCTTGTTTACTGGTTAATAATCAGCCCCTGCTAATGACAAACTAGTCAAACACTTGAAGAAACTTAAGTGACCTCTGAGTCTCTTACCTGAACTGAATCATCTCAAGTGCATTAGCCATTTCTTACGTATGGCTTGAGAATAAGGCAATGAGCTAGATTCAATTATTCATTCAACAAACATCTGAGGGCTTGCAATATGTGAGGTCCAATGTTAGACATTGTGGACACAAAGCCAAATATGACCTAGACCCTACTCTCATGAAGTGAACAGTCTGTAGCAAATGCACATTTTGTAATTGCCTGCAAAGTGTGAGAGACAATACATAAAATATCTCAGGCACGGAACTTTACAGTTTACAAAAAGCTTTCACATGATATCTGGTATTATCACAATAACTGTACAAGGTAGGCAGGAAAGATACATTATCATTCCTGTTTCACAGACAATCTCCAAGATTCAGAGTTGAGAGATTTATAGCTGGTAAGTAGTTGACCAAGTTTTTTCTTGAATGTCTTCAGAGGTAACAAACTTTCATTCTGTGAAGACGAATTTAACTTTGGGAGTAAGTCAAAAGTTAATTCAGTGCTAAGTCTATTGAGTAAGACAAAAACTCAGATTGGATAGTGCTTATTTTGGAATAAAAATTTTTAAAAATAAATGCAACTATAAAGGGATAAGAAGGATTACTTGTGTAGTTCCCAGGCTGGCCTTTAAGGCAATTCCAAAAGAGAAGTTTAAAAAATGTCTTGAGCAATGTGGGAGCATATTTGTGAAAAGGAACCTCATTTAGGTGAAAGCTTGATTTTAAAAAAAAATTAAAAAAGAGGTCCTTCATTTTCACTGTAAATTATCCCCTTATTGCCTTTCGTCATTGTTCTCTGAAATCTTGGTCCTAGTTTTTCCTTATTTTTCCTAAAATCAGGATGCTAGGTAAGGACAGGCCAATAAGCTGGAGCTCCCCAAGGGGCAGAGCAAGTGAGGGACCATGGCCTGGTCATGCAAGGCTGGGTGTCTGGCCATCTCCTCTCAGGCATCAAATTACTAGTGATTGTCTTATGGTCTGGAGCTCTGGTGGCCCTGACTGTCTTATGGTTAACAGTTTGGCTGCTAACCAAAAGGTAAGCAGTTCAAATCCACCAGCCGCTCCTTGGAAACCCTACAAGACAGTTCTACTCTGTCCTATAGGATCTCCATGAGTTGAATCAACTCGATGGCAATGGGTCTTATGGTCTATGATAATGTCCAAGTCTTTTCACCTGTAAATATTTTTCAAAAATGCAAATCCAGCCATGAAAACTCTCCTGTTTAAAATATTTTGGTAGCTCCTCCTCCACTGTCTACACAAGCAAACCCACATTTCTTATGTGGCCTCTATGATTTGGCTTCTGCTCCCCTCTCCAAGCTCCTGTGTCACCCTCCCCCATATCTTATGTTCCAGATATCCTGAATCACTTGCAGTTTCCTGAACATACCCTGCTCTCTCCTGCCTCCTTACTGCCTTTCTATACACCATAGCCAATTGCTAGAAAAAGACAATATGATTGGTAGAGGGTCAGCAAAAACAAGGGAAACCCTCCATGAGATGGACTGACACAATAGCCACAATAATAGACTCAAACATAGCAACGATTATGAAGATGGCACAAGACCGGGCAACATTTTGTTTTGTTATACACGAGGTCGCCATGAGTCAGAACAGACTTGATGGCAACTAACAACACCACAGCATACGCTTCTCCTCCCCACCTCCTATTAACTAGTCTCATCCCCTCTGGGAAATAGTCTCCGATTCCTCTCCTGGCTATCTTGTTCTTTCTCAGGTAGGGTTAAAGCCCGCTTTTGGTCTCCCAGAGAATCCTGTAGCTCTCTCTAGTTTATCCTTCTCAATTAGACTGCAGGTGTTCTTGATGGCAGTGGCTGTTTTACAGACCTTTGTACCTGCACCGGTCAGCAAAACTTGGCAAGAAGAATGCCCTTAATAAATGTTTGCTCAATAAATAAATGTTTCAGGGTAGCCAGTCACCTCCAAACCTTTGCCTAGAATTCTAGTTTTGTTCACCTTTCTCCTTAATAAGGAGCCCTGGTGGCACAGTAGTTAACACCTATGGCTGCTAATCAAAAGGTCGGCAGTCTGAATCCACCAGCGGAAACCCTATGGGGCAGTTCTACTCTGTCCTATAGGGTCACTATGAGTTGGGGTATTGACTCCACGGCAGTGGGATGCCTGTGGTTATAATCCCATTTGGGAATGGGTTTTCTTTGTTATGTTAAGAGGCCGTATCAGTGTAGGGTGTGTTTTAAGCCAATGACCTTCGAGATATAAAAAGAGCAGATTAGGACAGAGAAGTGTTCAGAGATGGAGAAGATAGGTGCCATGCCACATAAAGATCACCAAAGAGCCAAGGAATAGAAGAAGTGGAAGAGACAAGGACCTTCTCCCAGAGCCAACAGAAAGAGAAAGCCTTCCCCTAGAGCCAGTGCCCTGAATTAGGACTTCAAGCCTCCTAACTGTGAGAAAATAAGTTTGTGTTTGTTAAAGCCACCCACTTGTGGTATTTCTGTTATAGCAGCACTAGATAAGACATTGGGGAAAGCCTGCCTACAAATGAGGCCAACAAAAAGGAAAATGGAGCTAGAAGACAGAAAAAGAGAGACACATTCTTGGCACTGGTTGAACCTTCTGATCCAGCCATTCCCTAGCTCCACTCCTTAAACTTCCCATGATGATAAAAATCCCCCCCCCCTTTTATTGACGATATTTCTATCATTTGTAACAGACAATCTTTACTAACGCTTAGAATAAATTTTTACAAGTAGAATTCTTGGGACAAAGATTTGTACATTTTAAAGGCTCTTGATATGTATGGTCTAATTGCCCTCCAGAAAGGTTATACCAATTTATAATCTCATCAGGAATGTGAGTGCCTTATTTTGCTTTGATTACTAGTGAGATTGATTTTTTCATTTTTTTCCGTTTTTGGTTATTTGAATTTCAGTGATACATATATTTGTGTCCTTTGCCCATTAAAAAAAAAATTGACATAGTCACCCTTTTCTTATGGATTTGTGAGAATTCTTAACATATCAATGATATTAGGGGTCGATTATCCAATAGGCAAGGTAAGCACAGTGCTTACCTTGCTTACTAGATCATCTGTAGTGAAATTTTTCACTACAGATTAGTAAGTAAGCACAAGTAAGCCTGTGCTTACCTTGCTTACTGGGTCATCTGCCCCTGTCAGGGATTGTAAATTTGAAAAGAGGCTTTGATTCTATAGGAAGGTGCTCCAGGGTTGAGAGAGGCAGATGCCAGCCATATCTAGAAGCAGAATCTTTGATGTGGTAAAAAAAAATGTGAAATTGTTCACTACAGATGATCTGGTAAGCAGGTAAGCACCATGCTTACCACTTGGATAATCTACCCCTGAAGGATATAAATCATTTTGTATCCCATTAATTGCAAATATCTCTCCTAGTTTGTCATTACCCTTTAACTTTGTTTTCAGTGGAGTTTCACCTCCTTCCTTCCTTTCTTCCTCCTTCCATATAGAACTTTACAATTTTCTAATCTAGTTATAGTGACCAGTCTTTTCCTTTAAGGTCTCTGCCTTTAAAGTCATATTAGGAAGTCCTTCCCCATATTAAGACCATCTTGATATCTACAATCCATAAATATCCATCTGTATTTACTTCTAGCACTTTCACTGTTCTCTTTGTCATTTGTAAATGTTTAATCAATTTAGAAACTTCTTTTGGTATATTAAGTCAGATAAATTTCTAATTTAATTATTTTTCCCCAAATGGCTACCCAGTTTTCCCAAATTCATTTCTTGAATAATTCACCCTGTACAGTACCACACTACTTTAATTATTATATCTTTATGGTATATTTTGATATCTGACTGTGAAAGACCATTACCCCTTTATAGGTTTTTTTTTTTAAATCTTTCTCAAAATTAATTTTTAAATAGACTTTATTTTTAGGACAGTTTTAGATTTAGATTTACAGAAAAATTGATCAGATAGTACAGAGAGTTCCCATATATCCTCCACCCAGTTTCCCTTATTATTAACTTGTTACACTTAGTGAACCAATATAGATACATTATTATTAACTAAAGCCCATAGTTTAGATTTTCTTAGCTCTTAATTTCCTTTCTCTGTTCCAGGATCTCATTCAAGATACCACATTATATTTAGTTGTCATGTATCCTAAGACCAAAATAATTTCTGGACAATTTGCCAAGTGTGTTTACAAACATTCGGTACTTATTATAATTTTAAGGAAGTTATAACTAATACATAAATTACAAATGTTTATATTCACTTCAAATGAATTAATCAAAACTAGCCATAAAAGAGTAATGATCTAAATTATTAACCCTAAATATCACAACTATTTTTTCTTCTGTGATTTTCAGTTCACTCTACACTGTTTAAAATATAAAGTTATTGTTTAAAAATTTTGACATATCCCTACGATTTCTATAAAATGTTTAAAAACATCAATCAAATGATTCCTTACATTTCTGTATTTTAGTGACCAGAATATAAGTTTTAGGTAAAAACCTTACATATTTTTAAATTTGAGAGATTTTCTCCATCATTGATTACAAGTAATTTAGGGTTCTCTTTTCATAAATGTTCAAAGCTTTTTTTTAGGAATTAAGGAATTAAAGGGTTTAAGTACCAGCACAAATGAAAAAAGAAGTGTGAATCTTTTTTCAATATGAAGTAGATAGTAGAGATCACAATAATTCATATGAATAGACAGACAGACAGACAAAACATGAATAAGCCTAGAAATCAAAGTATGTGTAAAATAAGTCTGAGAAATTGAGGTCACTGGTACTCCTCATGTCCAGCAGAGACCACAGGACAGAGATGGTTATGAGGAATAGAAGAGGCCAAAGAAGAGAAACAAATCAAGGAAGACAAGATGAAAGAAGACTAAGAATAGGAAACAGAAATAGCGACTTAAAGGAAGCAGAGCAAAATATAGACAGAAATGGTAAAACACTCAAAAGAGAGACTGAAATACTGACAGGGAAAAACAAGAACAAAAACTGTGAAATACCTGAACACAAATAAAGATAGGAAAACAAAGAGGAAAATAGACAGTGGTCTCTGGAAAAAGAAAATGAAAGATAAAAGCCAGTGGATTTTTTTTACTTTTCACCACTAAAATGGCAAAACCTCCTTTGTTCTGAACTTTGAAGGAATGTTAATATTGCCCCCTTGGTTTGGGGTTTTGAAAAGCCAACTCTTAAAAATGTCTTTTGTTCCCTTTAGTTAAAAACAAAAAATCCTCATATTATAGACTGTCTTAGTAAACACTGAGTATAAAAAACCCATTGCTGTCGAGTAGGTTCTGACTCATAGCGACCCTATGGGACAGACAGAGTAGAGCTGCCCCATAGGGTTTCCAAGGAGTGGCTGGTGGATTCAAACTGCTGACCTTTTGGTTTGTAGCAGTGGCTCTTAACCACCGCGCCACCAGGGCTCCAAATATTAAGAATAGTAGCAGTAAATGTGAAGGATATAATTTTCAAAAATATCTTCAGCAACAGAGGTAGAGATGATGACGTTCAAGGGCCGGGAATGTGTGCCATTTCTCAGGTCATTGCCTAACTAATCAACCTAGCACTCAGGACACAGGTGGAAAGATTTAAGAGGTTTTTCAGAATAACCTGTAACATGAATTCTTGTATCTGTCCTGAGGTTTAACTAACTGCTCAGCCAGTAACATTTAATCTACGGCCACTGAACTAACACAGCAACACAGGGAAGCTACAGTTCCTAATCTAAAATGCCTGGTAAGCAGCTGGGGTTACATGGCTACCTACCCGTCTCTGTCCAAACAAATCCATGAACACAGAACTCTAACATGACAGAAACTTACTCCAGGGCAAATTGTATGAAAGGACAGAGTTAATACAGAAGAGTTTTCTTCATCTAGAAGAAAAAGGCAGAAAAAGAGGTGACTTTGGGGATTAGACAGAGGGCTTAAACTTAAAATAATCATCATTCCAGGGTCCACAGCTCTGACAAGGACCTAGTTATAGAGAACCCCATTGGTCTTTTGTAGCATTATTTATAGTGCTGTATAAAATGAACAATAACTAGGGAACCTGGTCTATAATCATATTCCTCGTTGCTTCAGTTTATCATTAGAACTTGGCTAAGAGAGAAGAATGGATAAAAACATTTACATTACACTGAGCTTGTAATTCTGTGCTTTCCAAAATCAAAACAACCCGTTGCCATGGAATCAATTCCGACTAATAGCTACCCTATAGGACAGAGTAGAACTGCCCCACAGGGTTTCCACGGAGTGGCTGGTGGATTCCAACTGCAGACCTTTTGGTTAGCAGCCAAGTGTGATTTCCAAAGTGATAATATTCTTCTGCTTTGTATTTAAATTATGTTTACAATTGTTGTTCTTTCATGTGTGCACTTTTCTTAGTACTAGACTCAAAGAAATAGCCAAAATTTGATTAATGAGGCAGTATTGTATATTATTTTGGTTCATTACTGTCCACTGCAAAAATACAGAATCTCAAATTTGTTTTATTTCAGAATGTTAAGAATTATGATAGAAACTAAATTACTGCAATTTGATTTGGATTAATTAAGAAAAGGTCATAAAACAGTCAAATATACAAATGGTGTAAGATGCAATCATCATTTTGATAACTACTGACAGTGGTCAAAGATAGAGAAATTAATTCTTAAAAATAACAATGAGGACATCGAAGTTGAGAACAAAACATTTGTTGTGCACTAACTGTTCCAGACGCCCTATTAAACCGTTTAAAAACAGTATCTCATTTAATCCACAAACAAACATACCAGGAAGGTGCTATTATTATCTCCAGTTTACACTTAAGGAACAGGGTTAGAAAGATTATGTAATTTGCCCGAGATCACACAGTAAATTTCCAGGCTGGAATTCAAATTCAGGTCTGACTCCAAAGCCCATAATCATAACCATTCTATTATTTATATTCCAAACAAAAATTATGGGTAAATGTGTCAAGAACTTCTGTTCAAGTTAAACAAACTTTTTATAACTTTCTGAATTTAAATTCTTCAAATAATAGAGGCATTATAATATTAGGACTATGGATTTAACATCTTCCATAATTTAAAAAGGGCTAGACAATTTTTGATCAGGCATTAACAAAGTCCTTAAGTCACTTGTTTGGCCTTATTTAAAAACAAAAACAAAACAAAACAAAAAAAACAAAACTAAACCCATTGCCGTTGAGTCGATTCCAAGCCCTGGTGGCACAGTGGTTAAAGCGCTCGGTTGCCAACCGGAAGGTTGGTGGTTCAAACCCACCAGCTGTTCCACGCAAGGAAGATGTGGCAGTCTGCTCCTGTAAAGATCTACAGCCTTGGAAACCCTATGGGACAGTTCTACTCTGTCCTATAGGGTCGCTATGAGTTGGCCTTATTACTACAGTTTAAAACAACTGTTTTATTAGAAAATATAAAAATGTACAGGCCAGCTCAGAAAAAATGTTGCTTGGGTAGGAGAACCTCTGACAGTGATGCATTAAATTTTACCATATAATTTAGGAATGATTTTTTTCTAGCAGAAAATGTTACATGTAAGCAATACAAAAAATCACAACCATGAAACACTATCTTAGAAAACAAGTAGAATCAAACTATTGAAACAAGCATTTCCAAGCTCTACCACTTCCCAGCTATGACATATTGACCTTAACCTTTCTGTGCCTAGATTCCTCCCCTATAAATTGGGCAATATAATAAAACAAAACAAAACAACCAACCAACCAAAAAAAAAAAACCCAAAAGCCTACAAAGTTAAAAGAGATTAATTGGTGCTTTGTAAATGTTCAGTAAACGTTAAGATTCTTACTATAACTTTTATTTCTACCAAAATATAGCTCAAGCCCATTTTATTTATCATGGTCAACCGAATTATCTGCATACAAAGAACAGAACATTATTATTGCATTTAACTTGATTATCTGCATTAATACCAGAGGAGAGAAGAGATATTAATAAATGGTAGGTAGTAGAAAGATTATTGACAAATATCTTTGGAAGAGGATTTTATATGTGGTCATGTGAGATGTCCTGGGGATTCACATCAAGTAAAACAAAATGAAGTTAGATGCTGTCTACTCTATGACTTTGTTAATCCATTGTGTTTTTGTTCAGTGTACCAGCGAGATGGAAAAAAAATCTGATCAAATGTCTCATAAAAACACTTACATACCTATACCAGAAAATGGTAATGAAATCTCCTAGATTTCATTCTTTTTTTAAATTCCTCATGCTACTTATTTTCCACATGTGATCTTTTCCATTGCTTTGAAGGTATGGGGTTTGGCTAAAGACTGATTATTTCCTTCTTGGCACTACATCTGCAATTCAGGTAGCTGCCACCTGTTAAATAATGGTCCCTTTTTATTGATTCCATGCTCTATTGTCTAAGCTTTTTCCAGGTGTGGATAGCTAAAAGGAAATAAGAATGTAGCACATTATCCATTCACTTTTTTATTATCCAGTCACTTAACATTTTAAAATAAAAAATATAAATATTGGGCAATAAAGGGCCAACTTGCCTTACCAGATATTAAATGGTATTATATTGCTATAGTAATTAAGCTAGCAAAGCACTGGCAGAGGAATAGACAGAAACATCAATATAAAATAACAAAACAGACCCAAAAGTATACATATGACTTTACTTCTGATAAAGGACATGTTTAATATCAGTGGGCTAAACATAGGATTATTAAATTGTGGTAGTTAGCAATTTAGAAAAAAAATAATGTTATATCATTGACCTAATATAATACAACAAATAAAGGCCAGATGGAGTAAAGATATAAAAATAAAATACTTGACAAATTATAAGGCATTGACAAACTGGCAAAAATATTTAAAACAGAAAATAATATCCGTAATATTAAAGACCTCTTGTAAATCAACAAGAAATATAAGAAAATATTAAAATAGACAACAACAATGAAATATAAACGGGCAATTAACATATTGAAAAAAGTTCAACCACCAGTAAAGAAATAAATGCAAATTAATACAAAGTAGAATTTGGCAAAAGACTAATATATCTATATCTAGGGTATATTACCATGGAGCCTTGGTGGTGCAGTGGTTAAGAGCTACAGCTGCTAACCAAAAGGTTGGCAGTTCGAATCCACCAGTTGCTCCTTGGAAACCCTATGGGGCAGTTCTACTCTGTCCTGTAGGGTCGCTATGAGTTGGGATTGACTCGATGACAACAGGTTTGGTTTCTTATGGTTCACGGTATATTACAACATACACATATGCATACAATACTTAGGGTATGGAGAAACCAGCAACTTCATACACTGCTGATACAGTTATAATTCAACCTTATGGAATATAATCTAGCAAAAACGTTACCAAAAGCATATGTGAGCTGATAGAAATCAGAAAGTGGCTGGGGAGAAATTAACTGGAAAGGGGGATGGGGGCATTTTCTGGGGGGCTGTAAATGTTCTATATCTTGTTTTGGGTCATGTTTACACTGGTGTATACAACTGTCAAAACTCATCCAAGTGAACAGATAAGAACTGTGTGTTTCCTTATATGTAAATTATACCTCAAAAAATGTCTTTAACTGCTCTGACCAGGATCACAACAGAGGGTTCTGGACAGAGCTGGAGAAGGATATAGAACATAATTCTATCTCACAAAAAAAAAGACCAGATTTACTGGCCTAAAGGAGACTGGAGAAACCCCGAGAGTATGGCCCCTAGACACCCTTTTAGCTCAGCGGCGAAGTTATCTCCGAGGTTCACCGTTCAGCCTGGGAGTGGACAGCCCCGTAAAACCAAATGAGACTAACGAGGTACAGTAGTCCAGTGACAAGGGCCAGAAGGCAGAA
>NW_004443965.1:18027278-18077958 GCF_000243295.1 Trichechus manatus latirostris
AACCAATGTCATAAAACAATATGTGTACTACTGTTTCATGAGAAACTATTTGTTCTGTAAGCCTTCACCTGAAGTACAATAAAAAAAAAAAAAAAAAGTCTTTAAAAAGCATACCTGACTCAGGAAATAACAATGGATTTACAAAAGATTTAACTACCTGTTTATTCACTGATGAAAGGTTTGAAATGAAAAGTGAGATGCCACAATTTGTTCAACAAAGGAGAAATATTAAATTATCACATACACCTACTCTTATTGACTATTTCGTTATCTGACATTTTGCATTTACGACAATAGTAAAAAATCTACTATTCGACTATTTTGAGCATTAATGACCTACATCTGGCAATAATGGATGCTGAAGTGTGAGGCCAGAGTAATTCTGGCTGTGATGGTTAAGGTTATGTGTCAACTTGGCTACGCCATGATTCTCAGTGGTTTGGCAGTTATGTAATGATATAGTAGTTATGAAACAATGTAACTTGGCAGTTATGTAATGATGTAGTCATTCTCCATTTTGTGATCTGACATGGTCATCCTCCATTTTTGTATGATGCCGATTATCTCATAATGACCTGGTCTTTGGAACCTAGCCATGCTGATAAGTGAGGAGTGGGTATATAATAGTCATGACAGACTATTATGTAGCCATCAAAAGGGATACTGCAGAATGATATTTAATGATCTGAAAAATGTTTTGTGATGTACTGTAAAGAGAGGGAAAAAGGATAGGTATGGCATGATTGTATTCTTGTGAAAAGCATATATATAAATGTTTGGAAGGATAAACAAAAACATTAAAGATGATTTCCTATGGAATATGAAATTACTAATGATTTTTTTCTTTCCTTTTTCAATGTTTTATGTATTGAACATGTATTATAAACACAAATTAGGTTATTTAAAATTACTATTATAATTAGTATTAATTTAATAACTCTATAAAGAAAACAATATATTATTTAAAACAACCTTTAAAGAAACACAAATCATTATGTACAAATTATGCCTCTTCTTTCACTAAACTTCACTTGGAATCTCACTGCTTGAATTTTTCTTATCCTGCTTTAAGCAACATATAAGTTTCTTTCAGATATGGTCAACGTATCAGAACAAGTGTTGACTGCTGTGTACGATGGCAATATTCATTTTGCACTGGTTTTGTTGCTACCTATAACTACTACTGTGAAATGACTTTTTTTTAATGATATTATGTTAATCCCAAGGATCTCTACTTCTTACACTTTCTTTCCAAAAGAAACAAATTATTTATGTCTATGTGGCTTTTCTCTGTTCCAAGATGCTCCAGTCAGCTAAAAAAAAAAAAAAAAAAAGTTCCGGAGAGTCCAGAATTCATGACTCTATATTCCCAACATAGACAATGTGATCTTGTCCACTATCCTCCTCTTTCTCTCTGAATGCTAAATTAACATTAGCTAAACTCTGCCAGTGTCAGCATTTTGTAATCTGGATTCAGCTAAAGAATCTGTTTTTTAAACAAGCTATACTTTTCTCTGTTTCTCAACAGATTCTAAAATAGAACCATAGAACACCACTAGCAAATTTAATGGACATGTCTACATTCCTTCTAGGTCATAGACAACATTACTGAAGTAACTTAACATTTTTCTTTGAGGTTATTAGATCAAGAAGACTGTATAATGCTTTGCCAATTTAATTTAGACAGGTTAGTTTGTTCTGCTTGAGTAATATATATCAAGCCTTACAAATAGCACCTAGTACCATGCATCTCCTCCCTCTCGAGCCTAATATTTACTGAGCATTTTTCTGGGAATCAGGCATTGTGTGGAGTGCTTTACATTACATAAGTTTTCTCACTCAATTCTAATAATAATCCTGAGGTAGGTGATGTTGTCTTCACTTTATAGGTGAGGAAATTGAAGCATAGAAGTTAAGCTGCATGCTCATCTCATTCAGCAGTCATTGGCAGAGCAGGGATTTGAACTCAGACAGTCTTACTTGGTAGCCCACTGTATAATTAGGTGATCATTCAATATGTGGGATTATAGAGTAGGCACTGGTCTCAGAACTCCCAGTGGAAAAAAGAATGATTGTTTTAGAAGAAGCCTCCATGATGGTCCATTTCTTTAAAAGATTGTAGAAAGTATTCTGAAGATGAGAATGGGTGACATATGCTGAAGACGGGTATTATTCTTTATAATGAAGGTGTCTGAAAGTTAACTTGGATTTTTTTCCTGGACCCACTGATTCACAGTTTAAATCACTGTTGGTAGAAGCTGATTTTCTAAAGCAGCATAGGCTCTTAAGCGTGACAGATAGCTCTACCATTTCTTACCATGTGATCATGGGCAAATAGCCTAATTTCTTTGAGCTTCAGTTTCCTCATCTATAGAATAGGAATAATACTAATTATCTGATGGAGTTGTAAGAAGCAAATCTACCCCAGTAGGTTTTCTGTTGTGAAGACTAAATGAGATGAGATAGGAAAAAGGTCCTAGTAGAATGCCTGGCATACAGCTCATGCAAATGTTTCCTTCAAGGATGAACTGGTGGGATCCAGAGCTACCTTCATCTCCTACTACCAATGTAAGAGTAAGAGTAAAAAACATGAAAAGGATGTATATTTAAAGTCAAATATAAGTGATTCCTACTGTCAGTAATTTTGTATCATTTTATTAATTAATCTGAATCATTGATAATTGACTATAAATATACTTAATTAGCAGTTTCAAAAGAAACGAAGAGATTTCACATTAAAGTAACCCCAGAAATGTCTAGGCCAAGAAGTCTGTGAAATATAAATGCCATTTGGGGCACAGCAAATCTGTTCATTTTCAACCATTAATCGGTTTTCATTTGTTTTAACACAGTGAACTGACCTAAAAATCAAACTTGAGTTAGACAAACAATAGTAGAGTTAAGAAACCTCTGTCTGGTCAGATAAACAGCTAGGTAAATTCTGAAAGGAAGTTCTAGAGTACCATGCAAAATAGCCCTGGAAACCTGGTTCTTGCCTCTGGCAAATTACTACTACCCACTTAACTTTATGATCTTTGAGACTATGTTTCCTGTCAAGTAAAGAAGATAATGGCCCTTATCTCACCAGTTTATCATGGAAAGTGTTAAACCACATCAGGAGAATTAAGGATCCATGTGAATGCAAGGTTTCATCATTATCTTACAATGACCTGTGAACTTCATAATTTACTTCCAATATCTGTTCTAAGCAGACACCTTCTTTCTTACAATGACATCTTGTCTTACTCAGGATATTAGACTATAAATCCATGGGATGGGTGTCATGTCTAACTTTATTCCACATTACACATCTCACACAATATTTACATTAAAACATTCAAATAAAATAAGAGTCCCATTAAACCCGTTACTGTCGAGTGGATTCCAACTCATAGCGACCCTATAGGACAGAGTAGAACTGCCCCATAGGGTTTCCATGGAGCAGCTGGTGGATTCGAACTGCCGACCTTTTGGTTAGCAGCCATAGCTCTTAACTGCTGCGCCACCAGGGCTCCAAACATCCGGTAAAGGCTTCATAAAACATAATTACTGTAATTGCTCAAAACATTATCCCCCCAAACTGTCTTGCAGTCTGACCACTTAGTTGAACTTCTGATATTAAAGGGTTTCCTAGTCCTGGCAAGAAGAAAAAGGGGGAGTACTTTATAACTAGTGAATAACAAACATCGATTTTTTAAGAGATTATTTAGCAACGAGCTTTTATAACAAAATATACTCTCCATTTGACTTCATGAACTGATCAGTATTCCTTTCTTCAGATTAATGGGCTGAACCTGTCTTATTAACCTGATTTAAGGCTTTAGATATTAGCCGATTATGAACATCTCTCAGGTGGAGAACGTCAGCACCCCTTCCACAGCCCATGAAATCCAAATCCACAGGCCATGAAATCCAAATCCCTCCCAAAGATTCTGGCTAATTGCTGACATGCTTTATGATCTTCAGGACTCCTTTGCCTGTTGTGCCCTAGTTTCCTCTGGTTCACACCATGCAAAAAGAATGTGAAATTCAGCTCTCCTGAGTTTCCTTCCAAACATGACTCACATAAGCACATCTTCACTGACAGCTGTTAAGAGGTCCTGGCGATAAGTCACATCCATACACATGTGGGACAGGAAATAGTCTGAGTAAATAGTATTAACTCATTGGTGGGAAGGTACAAAGTGGGACTAATGAACAATGTATAGACCAGTCTAAATGATCAGAGGGTTTTTAAAGAGGCCAGAAATAGGTAAGGTTTGAAAGGAAGGCAGTCAGGCTGTGGAAAGCTCTGAATGCCAGGCTAGGAGCCTGGGCTTTACTTGGAGGTAAGAGGGGAGCTGGATTTGAAAGGGAGAAGCTAAAAATACATATACCATTTTGGAAGCTATAAAAAGAAAGTATAAAATATGGCTCATATGAGTTGAGTTAGGGTCATATATGGGTATATACAAAGAAAAAGATGGGGAAGAATGGAAAGGACAGCCTTGTTTTCAGAGGGGAGGCATTTTGATTTTAACCAAATTTCTTGACTATGAAGTAGGAACTGATCTTGGGAGATAATCTATGTGTATTATTATACCATTGGTAAGAAATACAATAGCTTAGAAAACCTTCCACATTGTGTTATAAATGCAGCATATATAATTACATGCCTTTTGAACTACAGTGTAACTTAATTTACAGCATAATTAGGTGCTTTACGTAGGATTTGAAGGTAGTAACTGGTAGAATGCCAACTGAAGAACTATACATAGAATTTACAGTGTTGTATAGAAAGCAACAGAGAAGGAATAAAAAAGGAAGAGAAGGAGGGAGGGAAGAGATGAATATTTATTAAGTATCTTCTACATTCTGGGCACATGTTAGGTAAGGGGGACACAAAGCTTAATAAGATATCTTGAAGAGTTTATAATCTAGTGGGGAAGAGAAAGTTTTACAGGCAATTTCAATTAAATATTCTACAACAGGGATAAACATGGAAGCACAGAGGAAGAGCCCTAACCTTGTCTTCAGGAGTTGCAAAAGGGGGGTGATCTATTAATATGATCTCGAAACTGAACTGTGTCTGGTCTGAGAAGCATCCTCTGTATTTTGTAATGAAAGCAGTATTCATAACATTGGTGAGAGCCCTACCAGAGAAGTAGTATGATTCTACAGTGAATGGGACATGACAAAGTGGAGGCAGAGAGGGAAGACAATTCTGCCCATAAGATGAGGGAGAGAAATAAGAGGAAGAGGTTGATTTAAGCATGTCTAAATGATTATTCAACCTGTATGCTGAGCAAACAATCCAAGAAGTTGGACTATATGAAGATGAAGGCAGCATCAGGATTGGAGGAAGACGTATTGACAACCTGTGATATGCAGATGACACAATGTTGCTTCCTGAAAGTGATGAGAACTTGAAGCACTTACTGATGAAGATCAAAGGCTACAGCTTTCAGTATGGAGTACACCTCAACATAAAGAAAACAAAAATCCTCACAACAGGACTAATAAGCAACATCATGATAAATGGAGAAAAGATTGAAGTTGTCAAGGATTTCATTTTCCTTGGATCAACAATCAACACCCATGGAAACAGCAGTCAAGAAATAAAATGACATATTGCATTGGGCAAATCTACTGAAAAAGACCTCTTTAAAGTGTTGAAAAGCAAACATGTCACTTTAAAGACTAAGGTGCACCTGACCCAAGCCATGGTATTTTCAATCTCCTTATATGCATAGGAAAGCTGGACAATGAATAAGGAAGACTGAAGAAGAATTGATATGTTTGAATTATGGTGTTGGCAAAGAATATCGAATATACCATGGACTGCAAGAAGAACGAACAAATCTGTCTTGGAAGAAATACAGCCAGAATGCTTCTTAGAAGCAAGGATAACAAGACTTTTCTCGCATACTTTGGACATGGTATCAAGAGGGACCAGTGCCTCGAGAAGGACATCATGCGTGGTAAAGTATAAGGGTAGCAAAAAAGAGGAAGACCTTCAACAAGATGGATTGACACAGTGGCTGCAACAATCAGCTCAAACATAGCAACAATTGTGAGGACGGCGCAGGACCAGGCAGTGTTTCGTTCTGTTGTACACAGGGTCGCTATGAGTTGGAACCGGCTCGACAGCAGCTAACAACAACAACAAATAATGACAGGGAGAAGTCAATGAAGGAGAGAAAGAAACAGGATCAAGAGCAGATAACTGATGAAGCAAGATCCCTGAGGAAAGGAAAGGTATGAGATCAGCAGTACAGGGGACACGTAAACTTTCACTGAAACAGAAGGGAATGGGGAAAGGATGGATAGAATAAAGGCTTCCCAGGACCTATAGACTGGGTCATAAACTGAGTCATAGCCTCCGATAAATAATGACTACCATGACACACACCATGATTAGAGATGCCTTAGCCTAGCAGTTCTCGAAGTTGACGTGGAGAACCCTGGATCTGCAAGGTCAAAATTATTTCCATATTAATACTAAGACATCATTTGTCTTTTTCCTTCTCATCCTTTCGTGAATGTACACTGGGATTTTTCAGAGGATACATAATGTGTGATATTGAAACAGACTGAATGCAGAACAGATATGAGAATCCAGCTTGCTCTTGGTAAGCCAGATATTAGAGATTTGCAAAAAACATAACAATACCATTCTTCTCATTAAATTCAGGACAAATTGGTATTACAGATTTTTCTGCTTTAAGAAATATGATTATTTTCATAAAAATGTTATTTATGCTAACATATAAACCCTTTGCCGTTGAGTCAATTCTGACTAACAGTGACCCTATAGGACACAACAGAACTGCCCTGTAGTGTTTTACAAGGCTGTAAATCTTTATAGAAGAAAACTGACACATCTTTATCCCATGGAGCTGCTGGTGGGTTTGAACTGCCGACCTTTTGGTTAGCAGCCAAGTGCTTAACACTGTGCCACCAGGGCTCCTCTGTTAACATATACTGGGGTTATTATTGCCTCAGTGAGATGGAGCGACACAGTGGCTACAACAATGGGTTCAAACATAGCAATGATTGTGAGGATGGTGCAAAATTGGGCAGCGTTTCATTCTGTTGTACATAGGGTCACTACGAGCTGGAACCAACTTGATGACACCTAACAATAATTATTTTTTAAGTCATTTAAAATGTCTTAGTTTTAATTTCTAATAAGGTCACTATCAATATATATATAGTCACACAAACAAAAGCTCTTTGGGGACTTCAATAATTTTTAAGATTTAGAGGGGTCCAGAGACCAAAAGTTTGGAACCCGCTACCCTGGGTGACAGTAAAGGTGAAAAAGATCTCTCACATGGCTAACCTGGCTTTGACTGGTCTCATGACCTCCTTCCTTATAGCTGGCTGTATTTGTGTTTGTCTACACCAATCTGTTAACCATATCTGGCAATGTTCTGCTGGAGTAAAGTGGGGACTATAATTAAAAATCCATTTATTGTCATTGCACTCTTTGCTCAATACATGACTCAACCATACACAAATTACAGTATGTATTACATATAAAAGGTACTTAAAGCTTTGCAATGAGATGAAGGTATATCCTTTAATGGTATCTTATAATGAGGTCTGACTGGGTCTAGCAGTCAATAATCTTTTTACATCTGCCTTATTGAAATTTCACTGGGATAAATAGACAAATGCTACTTGTTGCATCTGTGCTATGTTCACTCCAGAGGAGGGCTTTAAAATATCTTTGTGCCAAATCTTGGTTCTCAGAGCTCCAGTCTTTAGCTGAAACAATCTGTCTGACTGATGAATAAAATTAATTTCTGATATAAGCTAAAGTACAGTAATAAAACAAAATTCTGGATCCAGAAGTTCTAACCCATAGGTTTGTCTTAAAAGGAGAGTTTTTCAGAACCAAGAACAAGACTAGTTCAGAGAATAAGCCCTTGAAAAGAAGAGTTATGTTGAAATTCATACTAGTTTTATTAAAAACAGAAGCAAATCAGACAGTATTTATATTTTTAAAAAATTTACAAAAGCCAAACATTTCTTTTAAAAGGCTACTCTCCTTCACTAAGCACTGTAAATACCTTAATTAATTCTTGGGATTCTAACAGCCCTAAAGGCAAGTCTTAAAAACGATATTTACTTAGGGGTATAAACTGCAATGACATTTTGAGAGGGCACTTGAAAATATTTAGCAGAAGCCTAACATGCATACTCACTAAGAAATTCCAGTTTTAGAAATTTATCCTGAGAAAATAGGCAATGACATAGATATAAAGATGTTCACTACAGCTTTGTTTATAATAATAATAAAAAAATGGAAAGAGCCTAAATATTCAGCAAAATAGAGTTGATTAAGTAAATTATGGTTCATCATATGATAGAATACTACATTGCTATAATACAACATATAAAAACTATTATCATAAAATTATGGATGACAAGGAAAGGTCAATGGTTGACTATACATTGCTGAGGGAACAAAAAACAAGTTATAAAGCCAATACTGTATGATCCTATTTTTGTTTAAAAAATATATGTGCATAGAAATATCTGGAAGGGTATATACATGTATAAATTAATAGTATTATATTGGTGTTTGTGATCACAGGTAATTTTTATTTACTTCTTTTGGGGGATTGATACTCTGATTTTTCTACAATGAACACTTTGACTTATAAAAATAATTATTAAAGTATTTACTTTGTGCAATCACTCAGTTATTAGCATTTTTCTAATTCTTATAACACTGAATATTGTACGTACTATGGAGAAAACTGATTGAAGGGAGAGAGGAAGAGAAGGAGGGGTAAAGCAGATAGACTATTACACTGTTTATTATTTTATCATGCATATTTGTTATGAAGTTAATCATATATTTAGCAATCTGAAAATAAATTTTCAAAGGAACTTAGTAGTGAATGGTTAATGTTCATAAGATTGCAGTCTATTCCCATAAATTTAATTTTTTCCTCTTTGGAAATACCCATTTTGTTGTGTAAGGAGCAGGTGGCTTTCTTTTTTATAAGTCCCTCCATTGCCTTGTCAGACAGAGCTCTCAAAACTTTTTTGGGAGCTAACCAAGCT
Organism: Trichechus manatus latirostris; assembly: GCF_000243295.1. Taxonomy (NCBI): domain Eukaryota; kingdom Metazoa; phylum Chordata; class Mammalia; order Sirenia; family Trichechidae; genus Trichechus; species Trichechus manatus. The sequence continues at coordinate 18,036,339 of NW_004443965.1, forward strand.
TTATCTAACCAAACCCAAACTGGCATATGGACTTCATCCACATGGTCATATGAATCCTTTGGCTGATGCCTACTGCCATGTGTCTAATTGGTTTTATAAAATCCATGCTTGAAGAAGACTCATGTAGTTACATGAGTCTGTGATGCTGTGGGACTAAGGAATGTAGTGGCAAAGAGGCTACTCTAGCTGCTAACCTGGAATCTGGTGCCCATCACTGCCACCAAATATTGGATGTATATATTCCAACAAAGAAAGAATCTTAGTAATTCTGAGTGAAAAATTTCTATCATGCATTTCAGCTTAGATCTACTAATAACACTTCTTTAAATGCCTGTTAGACAGTGAAATCTGGGAATAATTATCAAGCACTGTATACACTGTTTACAATAGAATCATATTTCTTTTCTTTTTATCCCCCTCCCACTTTCTTTTTTTTTTGCATAAAAAGTAGAATGCTGCTGAATGGTACCCAAATGTCTGTTGTATACCATGCCAATACAGCAGCTCAGCCAAAAATGCGAATAAAACAGTTTGCCAAGTAAAAGACAACATAACAGATTGGTAATGGTTTCTATCTTGACAGAAAATGAAAATGATCCCTCAATGTGTGGCCACTCATGTGGACACATAAAAACGTCTTAGAAGCAATCATTTTACCTCAGATAACAGACCTTGACAGTGTAGTACAGCACACTGGCTGACTTTCACATCTTAGAAATGCAGCAACCGTGACCTACAAAATAGTCTGGGAACCATGTAATTTATGCATAACACACATGCACATGCCATGCATTCATAATATTTGCTATAAATCATTCTGAATACAAGACTCCTTTTTCTGGGTGAAATACACTTTATAAGAGAGGATCTAAATCACTAGAGACTTGATAAAGTTGAATTGGTTTATTCATGAGAAATGACACTGTTGCTTATTAGGTTACAAAAACTGAATGATCTATATTGCAATAAAAAGGCATTATATATAGGGACCTCATGCGTTCTATATGATTCTGCATAGTGCCTTGAACACTAAAGGTATTTTTATTAGGTGTTAGATAAAACAAATACCAAAAAAATTTTCAGAAGTGCATGGTGTCTGACTCTGTTTAAGAAAATGCAATAGAAGGCAAAAATGAACCCACTAAAGACTTGCTAATAGTTTCTTTAACTTATTTTCCCTTCCTTTACCGCTTTCTTTTGTTCCCCAGAGAGAACTAGCCATCATCATTGACCAGTGATTTTTACCCCCTGGCTTGGTGAATTTTTCCTATTTGTTTTTCAACTCTCTGATAAGGATGTTAGAAAAAACATTGATCGTATTGTGAAATCACATCAAAAACAAAAATGACACTTTCAGAAACACATAATTGATATCTGAAGCTAATGAGGAATCCAGAATGAGAGATTACTGACAAAGGGGCTAGGAAGAACCTTGAGAAGTTAAATGGTCTTGCCAAGTTGAAAGTAAATTTGAATCCTGTGGGTTATGAGTTTCAAATGAAACTTCTGGGGTTTGAATTTGTTGGTGACTTTCCTGTTCAATAAAAAAGGACTTAAATAGCTTACAAAAAGGTTAAAAACATTATTGGGCATCAAACTGCTCTTACAAAACACCATCTTGATGAGTTAAGTGTAAATGAATCAGAAACACAGGGATCATATTTCCTTAAAAAAATGCATATGGATTCAAAAATAAGGGGAAGAGGACTTGGCAAAACAATTTTTTTTTTTTTGGTGGTGGCTGAACTCAAAACATTTGAAAGATATTTTGAAACATTCAAGGAATCCAAAATAAAACTAAACCTGTCCAGTCATATAAAAAACAGAAAGTTCTTCTGTGCAGTGTGTACTTATCTACATTTATCTCTATGGGTCAGTCAACACTTACTGAGCCTTTGCCTTTGGCACAGAACTATGGGAGAAACCAGCTTCTGCCTTTAAGCAACTTTGAATTTAAGTATAAACAAATATACATAAATAATAGAAACCTATTAAAAGAAATCTAGAATTTTCAGAAAAATTGGCATATGTAATCCAGATTGTTCAGAAACTATAAACTGAGAAATATACAAGGTCCCAGATTAGGTAGGGTTCATTCCATTGAAATCATCCTCCCCTCAACCCTTTTGATTAAAGTTATAAACAGTTGCAGAGTCTTACTTGTTTAAATGTTTTCTTAATAAGTGTTTTTATGTCTTTTTAAATGTGTGTTCCAACCCTCCTTCCTCCATCCTCTAGATTCGTGAGTGCTCAACAAATCTTGCTGACTGGTTTCCTGGAGAATGGGAGTGTTGAACAGAGTTTTGAAATAGGGGCGAGATGCTGTTTGGCAAGAGGAGTGAGGCTATGATTCTGGGTTAGGGTAATGGCACATGTGATGGTTCAGAGGAGCCAGAGGGTGAGTCATGTGTAGGGGGTGATATACTGGTTTGCTTGCAACAAAGTGCCTGAGCCAGGGTAGAGTGGGAGGTGGGGGAAGCTAGGTGTGGGGTGGCCTAATATACTGCATGCAAAATCAACTTGAGGACAGAGAAGTGTGATAAGGGAAGTCACAATTCACATTTTTTTTTTGTTGCCAGTATAGGATACAGTTCTAAGCACAAGATATGTAGATGTCATTAATTTTTTATTTCTTATCAGTGTCTTAAAAAGTTGAAAAATATCCAAAGACAAAAGTGAAATGAACTAAGTATGCATTGCTAGGAACCTGTAGATCAGAAACTTGAAGAGGAACTTAGTAGGATTATGAAACGGATTACTGAGTTCTAAAATGTTAGTGTAAAAGTATAAAAAAAATTAATGATGTATAGTCTCTTAAGGTTGTTTTCTAACTGTTTAACGTGACTGAGTCTTATCTTCTCCACAATATTAGAAGGTTATTTGGGCATAGATAGTGTCATATGTTTCTTGTATATTCTCTACTGGCTAGCACAATACTGCGAATACATCAAGCACTCAATAAATACTTATCAAGTGAAATGAAGTAAAAGCGTGATTCAAAAGAAAGCTTCCTTCAAAAGGAAATACAATGATGAGGATAAGAGTGGAGGAAAAGTCTGAAAATGGGATGATGTGGTTGAAATGTCCCAGCAGTGTCTCTGCTCTGAGCCTATTTACTTATGGTTAATATAAAGAAATCAAAGCCCTTACCATCCTTCATCATCTTCTACTTCTGTTTCAGAAATGTCATTTTCAGGAGTTTCAGCGATCGCTTGAGTGAGTTTAGATTTAAACTGATTCAGCAGCGCAAGGGTCTGAAATAAAAATTAGACTGCTAAGTTTTATGATAAACATAGTTTTCAAAGAAATACTTAAATTGGCTAGAAAAGAAAATATTCTACCAGGATGTAAACCACTTAGATAAATGTCTCATTTCAGAGGAAAATAACAAAAATGCCTTCAAGCTACGATAGTGACATTCACATCTTGACATTGTCCTGTTTGGATTGCACTGAATTTTTCCTCAGAGATAGGTGACTATTTTCTGAATTGGGGAACATACATTTGCTTATATAGAAGATGCTTAAACTTTAAAATGCATGCTTATTAATAGTTAAATTTGTAATGTCCACAAGGCAGGGAGGTAATTCACTAAGATATATGAAATAAAAAATAAAAAAAAAGTAACGAATACTATTTTCATTTAATTAATTACCCAAAATGTATTAAAAAAAATCAATGTTGGGGAAGGTGGTATGAATGAACACATTAACTGTTGAAAGATGGGTAAACTGGACTGGTATCTTTAGTAAACTTTTTAGCAATATGTATCAGAAACTTTAAGATGATTATTCCCTTTAATTCAATAATTCCAACCCTGAAATACATTATAAGAAAATCTGAAACACAGAAAACGGCTTATGCACAAGAAGTTCACTGCAGCATTATTTATACAAGGCGAAAACTGGAAATGTTAAATGTCTATCAATTAGGATATAGATAGATTTGGGAAAAAGCAATAAGGAGGCTATTAAACTGCTACTAAAAATTATATACATATTGCTGAGGGAAAGAAGCCACATGTAAATATCATGTTGAGTATGTCTGAAAAAAGAAAAATGAAAACATTCCTGTGAATTCTTGTTTGGCTCCTATGTTCTTTGTGGGGAAGAAGCAACAAGTACCTCTAAGTCTGTAATCACACTGTCTCTGGTTATACCTTAACAATTTGCTACAGAATTTGACCAGAGAACAGAATGTCAGGGAAAGTTTTCTTGTTCCACAGTTTTAAAGAGTACATTATTATGAAATGGAATAAAGTGTTACCTGTTTAAAAATCAAGTGCCTAATTAAAATTCTGATACATTCAATTTAAAATAAATTTCATAAGAAAAAAATGTGTGATAGTTCGACATGTGAATAACAGATACAATAAGGAGTCACTATAAATTGCTAGGCTCTAGAATTTACCTAGAGAATATCATTAAGATCATAGCTCACAAAAAAAATTAAGTAGGTTTTGGTGGTTTAGAACCTAAGCTCAATAAACACAGGTGTTACCAAAATAATTGAAAAAATAGGAGCAGTTATTGCTAAAACATAATGGTACAAAGTGCCAAATACATTTCCGCATGTATTAAATATTCTGTGTGTGCTAAAATATACACATTACTACAGTTGCTGAATGAGATGAGTTTTGGAGGAAATACTATAAATTCCTGTAGAATATCCTTATAGACGTTCTGAGGGCTGCCGAGTGTTATGGTTTAGGTATTTTTACGTACTTCTAGAGTAGTAATTATAGGACTAAGTTCTTCAAACAATGTTAACAGATAAAGAGCACATCCTTTGATTTTAAACTTTATTCACTGAAAAAAAAAAAAACCTTTATTTACAAACTTTTTTCTTAACCACGCTATAATTTTTTAAAAAAATTGTGATTTAGGTGGAAGTTTACAGAGCAAATTAGTTTCTTACTAAACAGTTAATACACAAATTGTTTTATGACATTGGTTGCCAACCCTGATCATTTATTCAACTTTTATTATACTTGTTTTATAATATGAAAAAGAAATCGCTATGGAAAAATTGGAAAATATAGAGAAGCAAAGCAAAAATAACTATTATCCCACCACTTAGAATAATCTAGCATTGTTAGCATTTTGGTATACAGGCAGTCCTCAGATTCTGAACAAGTTCCGTTCTTAATTCTTTCTTTAAGTCAAGCTTGTATGTAAGTCGGAATAGCCAGGTATGGTTCGTATCTAACGTCAGTTAGTCAAATGTTTGTCTTAGTATATGGTATATAGTGTATCTTTCTATGCATAAAAAAAAAATTAAAGAAACACAGATAAACGAAAACATCTTTAACATAATAATATAGCAATAATAATAATAAATGGGTTTTGATGCACGTCACAAAGTAGTACTCATTTGTTATTATGAACTATTGAATGGTCTTCGAATTTTTAATATAATAGGCTTTACGGGGGTTGGTTGATAACTATAGGTTGTACCTAAGTCAGAGATACCGGGACTGCCTGTGTATCTTTCAAGGCTTTTAGTGTGTGTGTGGTTATTTATATATACATATATATATAATATAAGGAGCCCTGGTGGCTCAGTGGTTAAGAGCTCAGCTGCTAACCAAAAAGTTGGCAGTTCGAATCCACCAGCTGCTCCTTGGAAACCCAATGGGGCAGTTCTACTCTGTCCTATAGGGTTGCTATGAGTCAGAATCGGCATGATGGCAACGGATTTTTTTTTTTTAATTACATAAATATTTGTCTCCATATCTATCTATCTACCCACCTAATCTATTTAATCTAATCTATCTATCTAATTTTAAAAGTAAACATCATCAATTTTTTTAAGGAGGTAAAATTTACATAACATAAAATCAACTATTTTAAAGTGTACAATTCAGTGATATTTAGTACATTCACATGTTGTGCAACCACCACCTCTATCTAGTTCCAAACATTTTCATTACTCCAAAATGAAACCCCATACGCATTAAGCAGTCACTCCTCATTTCTCCATACCTCAGCCCTTGGCAATCACCAGTTTGCTTTCTGTCTTTATGGATTTACCTTTTCTGGATATTTCACATAAATGAAATCATACAATATGTGACTTTTTGTGTCTGACTTCTTTCACCTAGCATAATGTTGTCAAGGTTCAGCCACGCTGTAGCATGTATCAGTAACCACATCAATTTTTAATGGTGGACTTTTGCACACTTGAAAATGTCTTTTCTGAGGGCAAAAAGAAAACTGAAACAAAGGAGATGACTTCTCAATGTAATGTTTAAAAGCTTCCTAGAAAATTATATTAGACTTGGGTCTTTCTCCTTAAGTTGAAAGTGGCAAGGCAGTCTGTTCTTAGAGTCAATTAATGTACTACTGGCATTTGCTCAAAGAGGTGGGACAATAACAAGTAATAAACATCCCCTTTCTTAGCTTCGCTTATATTCAAGGTTGAACTTGCTCTACCTGCATTCTAAAGGCAAAAGAGGGCACTGAGTAGAGAAGCAAACGTTACAAAAATAATGGGCACATTATAGGTTGAAGAAGATAGGTTCTGCCTGGAGGCATATCTGTTTGGCATCGGCAGGGGAATTATTCAGTCTTCAGGCTTTTGCTGAAGGAATGAATGGCCAACCACTTACAGCATGATTCTTCAAGTGAAAGTCTTCCAGGCACAGAGAAGCAGTTCTGAAGAAGCCCGGCTTTGGCAGACTCTGTGCATGCATTCGTATATACAGGAGTCTCCTAACTGGCCTCTGTGCCTCCTGTCTTGCCCTGCGTCCAGTCCACTCTCCACACCACAGCCAGAGGAATCTCCCCAAGACACAAAGGAGATCATATCTCTTCCTTCCATTACTGGCTCCCCATCACCCTTAGGGTAAATCTAACTCCTTAACATGGTTCAAAAATACACTATATGAGCTGGCTCCTGCTCACCTCTCCAGCCTCATCTCTCTCCTCTTACTATGTTCTGGTCATACTTAACATTTTTTTAGCTCTTTCCAAAGAGGTCAAAAACTTCACATACACTGTTCCTTTTGTCTAGCCATGTCCTGCCTCCTTTTCACCTGGCTATCCCTTAGTGAACCTCCAAAGTTCAGGTGACAAATGTTTTTCTCAAGAAGGCCTTCCCAGATTCCTAGGCCATGTTAGGTCCTACTGCTATACATTTAAATAGTTCCCTATACCTACTCTGAATGACCAATCACTAGAAAAGGACATCATGCTTGGTAAAGCAGATGGTCAGTGAAAATGAGGGAAACCCTCCATAAGATGGATTGACACAATAGCTGCAACAGTGGGCTCAAACATACCAACAATGGTGAGGATGGTGCAGAACTGGGCATTGTTTCATTCTGTTATACATAAAGTTGCCATGAGTGGGACTGATGGTATGGCAACTAATAACAATTAAAACTCTGTCATTATGCTGTCCCCTTTTATTGGTATTATTACTTGTTTAACTGGTTCTTTTCCTTGATAGACTATAAGCTCTGAGAGGGCCGAAATGTGTCCACCTTGTTTACTACCAAACTGAGCGATTAGTACACAACAGGTTCTTAATAATTATTTGTTAGAGTGGGGAGAAAAAGGCACGCAAGAATAAGAGCGATTCTTAGCATCTTCAGTAGTGTATTCACCAGAGTTGCTATTTGGGGGACTCTGTGACTCGAAAACAAGTTAATAATGCGCTTTTTTGTAATTTCATTTGATGTGCCATTTCTTTTGAAAATTGCACATAAGTAAATTAGTTCTCTGTAATTACAACTTCCTATACCTGACTGCTTGTTGAACTTTCCCTATGATTACTTTCATGCTAAGTACTGATGCATGATCCTTCCTTATCAGTAATTAGGTGTCATTTATAATATAGTTCCTGATTACTTTATTCAAATAAGCTTGGGCTTTTTAATTTACTTTCATTTTGTCTGCTTTATTTATATGTCTACAATGGCATGTCCTCATATATATGACAGCACCAAAAAGAAATCATTTTGGTCTGTACCCTAGGTTTTTAACATGAAAGGCTGCTGAAGAGATTTGTCTTATCAAATTCCAAGTGCTGCATGGGGTGTATGGATGACTCTCAAATTGTTTCAATCTATTTACATACTTGATTTCTGATAATTTTTTTTTTTTATTACTACTTAAAGATTCAAGAATTACTTGCAATAAGCAGTATTTTGTTATATTACTACAATGGAAGTGAACTAGTGGACTAAATGCCTTATTTCCAGGCAGTGTACGATTTCATGCTGAGCTAGCTAGTCAGCATATGAGAGGCTGCGCTGGAAGGAGACCCTCTCTTCATTTATAATCACCACTTCTCCATTTCATAGTATTTACTTAGACAGAAGTTTCTACCTGAGAATTTGATATGTGGCTTTATAAAGTTCTTGTGCTTGATATGGGAGTAGAAGGTTGTAACTTGAAAGTTTTAGGCTTGCTGTTTGCCTAAAATGTCTGGAAAGACTAAAATATGGACCTTTGTACGTGTGGTCAAGATCCTTGTCAACCCACTCTATATAAATAGTATTTTTTTCATTTTTAAGAAGTAGTGCTTGCCCTGATGTATAATCAAATTAGGCTCCACTTAGCAAGATTTAATATAATACAAAGGCTATGAATTGTGTATAGATTTTGGTTGTTGAAAAGTTACCTGTTCTTCCCGGGAAGTTCCCTTTTTTGCCTGCTGTTTCCTCAAAGCTTCATATTTCTGTTTTTCTCTTCTGTATTCTGCAACAGCACCATCTGGAGCAGCTTCTTCCTCTGAAAAACATAAAATATTTTTAGAATGTGTAGTAAAAAGGCTCTGTGAATTCATATTTATGTAAATACTCATGTCAGAAAGAGGAAGTTAAATCTGGTCTCGGTTTTCCTTCATTTACTTTAAAAACGAAATCCACAAAGTCCACCACCTCCACAAATGTTTCCTAGATTAGGAAGTGATCAATGTTAATTTATCAATCAATTTTATAAACATTTTTATTCTATACTATACTATTGTAATTGTGCTTCTCACCTGTACTTATTTGACTATAAAATCATTTACCTCAGTAAGGGGCCCTTGTGGCACAGAGGGTTAAGTGCTAGACTGCTAAACAAAAGCTTGGTGGTTTGAATCCAACCAGCAGCTCCATGGAATAGACTTGGGGATCTTCTCCCATAAAGTTTACAGCCTAGAAAACCCTATGGTGTAGTTCTACTCTGTTACATAGGGTCACTGTGAGTTAAAAATTGACTAGATGGTATTAAGAACAGCACTATTAAAATAACTAAGGTTTTCCTAAATTTAGCAATACCATTTTATGTTGCTCCCCTACCTTATAAGAGGGAGGACTTAAAATATTGTTGCTGTTGTTGTTACATGCCACTGAGTTGGTTCCAACTCATAGCGACCCTATGTACAACAGAACGAAACACTGCCCTGTCCTCAGCCATCCTCACAATCATTGCTATATTTGAGCTGACTGTTGCAGCCACTGTCAATCCATCTCGTTGAGGGTCTTCCTCTCTTTCAGTGACCCTCTACTTTACCAAGCATGATGTCTTTCTCCAGGGACTGGCCCCTCCTAATAACATGTCCAAAGGACGTGAGACAAAATCTCACCATCCTAGCTTCTAAGGAGTATTCTGGCTGTACTTCTTCCAAGAAAGATTTGTTTGCTCTTCTGGTAGTCCATGATACAGTCAATATTCTTCACCAACATCATAATTCAAAGACATCAATTCTTCTTTGGTCTTCCTTATTCATTCCTTTCACCATACTTATCCAATCTGTATGCACAGCAAATAATCCGAGAAGCTGGACTGTATGAAGAAGAACGCGGCATCAGCATTGGAGGAAGACTCCTTAACAACCTCAGTATGCAGATGATACAACCTTGCTTGCTGAAAGTGAAGAGGCCTTGAAACACTTACTGATGAAGATCAAACATTACAGCCTTCAGTAGGGATCATACCCCAACATAAAGAAAACAAAAATCCTCACAACTGGACTAATAAGCAACATCATGATAAACGGAGAAAAGACTGAAGCTGTCAAGGATTTTACTTGGATCCACAAGCAACGCCCATGGAAGCAGCAGTCAAAAAATCAAACAACGCATTGCACTGGGCAAATCTGCTGCAAAAGACCTCTTTAAAGTGATGAAAAGCAAAGATGTCACTTTGAGGACTAAGGTGCACCTGACCCAAGCCATGGTATTTTCAATCGCCTCATATGCATGTGAAAGCTGGACAATGAATAAGGAAGACTGAAGAAGAATTGATACATTTGAATTATGGTATTGGCAAAGAATACTGAATATACCATGGACTGCCAGAAGAACAAACAAATCTGTCTTGGAAGAAGTATAGCCAGAACGTTCTTTAGAAGTGAGGATGGTGAGACTGTGTCTCACATACTTTGGACATGTTATCAGGAGGGACCAGTCCCTAGAGAAGGACATTATGTTTGGTAGAGGGTTAGCAAAAAAGAGGACGACCCTCAGTGAGATAGACTGACACAGTGGCTGCAACAATTGGCTGAAATATAGCAATGACTATATGGCGCAGGACCGGGCAGTGTTTCGTTCGGTTGCACATAGGGTCACTATGAGTTGGTACCAACTCAATGGCACCTAATAACAACAACAAATAATGACAGGGAGAAGTAAATGAAGGAAAGAAAGAAACAGGAGCAAGAGGAGATAACTGATGAAGCAAGATCCCTGAGGAAAGGAAAGGTATGAGATCAGCAGTACAGGGGACACGTTAACGTTCACTGAAACTGAAGGGAAGCGGGAAAGGACTGATGGAATAAAGGCTTCCCAGGACCTATAGACTTAAAATATACAATCTTTCAAATACTGGTTGATTTTCCAATTTTCTGCCACTTTTTTTTCCCCACTTAAAAAAACAAACAACTTCAATTTGATGGCATCATAGAAAAGAAATATATCTAACAAGTCAGAACAGTTGCCAGAAGCAGACAAAAATAATTTTTAATTTAAGTAAGAAGTTATAAAACATAGAAAATCTGTGGGTTTGATACATACGAACATTAATTAACATCTAGGTTCATAAAACATAGTTTTACCTCCAAAAGCAAGTATAAATTCATTTTGCATTATCTTACTATATACGTATTAATGAAAAATTGAAATTAAAACAAACAAACAAATAAATACCTATCTCTCTTAGTCTTTGGCTGGCAAACCAAGATGAGCCAGGTGTAAGCAAGAAGGCCAGAAAAGTCCTCCTTCTTACTTGCCTCTGTGTTACATAGTTTGAGGAACATTATTAATGTGCCATGTATTAACAACTCGCCATTTTGCTCAAGAAATTTTCTAGCTAAAAAAAAGTGTACTAAGAAACAAATTATATTTTTGTGATTATTTAATATGATTTTGATGGAACTTGAAAGAAATAATGAGTTTTATAAACACTTTCATATGGCTTCTTGAAAAGTGTATCCAGCTCTGCTTTAAAAACTGAGAGCTTTAAATATTAAAAATGGTTATAAAAACTAAAAAGCACAGTAAGGAAAAATAAATCCCTAAGTGAATATTTGAGGCACATATGCTTAGTAACCACTAGTGAAGAAAGGATGCTATCATAATTGGTATATATATATATATATACACATATATACACACACACATATATATATATATTTCAAAGTGGTTTCTTATAATGGGTTTTTAAAAATTACTTTCATGGTTTTCTTTTTATCCTACAATAGGTAGATTTGCATTGCCCTAGGATAAAGAACAAGCACCATCACATGACTCAAGTGTCCCTGCAGGAGGTGGCTAATACTTTCCAGTCTCTTGCAATTCCTCCTCTGCAGCCACTTTGAAGTGCTTTCAATTTGGATATAAGTACTCTTTGAAATCACCACACTCTCTTGATCGCTAGCCTTTGCACATGCTGTTCCTTCTTTCTGGAATGCTAACAACACTCCATCCCTCCACTCTCCAATTAATTTTCCTTGTTTAATTCCTGCTCATCTTTTAGGTCACATCTTCGCTGGCACTCCCTTCAGGGAGCCTTGTCCAAGCGCACTCTTGAAGTCTGGTTTGGTTGCCCCTCCTTTGAGCTTTCAGAGCATCCTTTAGCACTTAACCACACTTTATGGCAATTTCCTACTTACTCTTCTTTAACTCTCACTAGACATTAAGCTCCCTGAGGATAAGTAATGTTTCCCTGGCACTTGGGACAGTGTTTGGCATGTGTTAGAAACTCAATAGATAGTTAGGTAGATGAAAAAGCAATAATGAAACCGGGGGAGGGGAAAATACGAAGGCCCCACAGACTCACCAAGTTATAGCTAGTATTTGCCACTCATCTGGAATCTCCTGCTCCATCATATTTAGAGAGAATCAATAGTATTTCTTTTCTGACATTTCCCTATGGCAGAGACTTCATAAAATTCGCAGGAAAATTCTGATGAGTATCCTTAGAGCTGTCCAATATTTTAACCATTAAAACAAATGCAAAAGAAAAAGGATAAGTTCTGGCCTTAGATTTTTAGGAACAAATGACTGAAAATTTTCATTTGTAATGAGAATTTTAAAATAAATGGAAAGGCTAACATCAAAGAATTCAGCTGCATCATTTTTGCAAGTAGGGTAAACTTAGGACCTACTAAACAGATTCAGCAGTGCTTGTTTTAGAGTTTAATATGTGTCCTCCTACGCGATCCCCTTCAGCAAGAATCAGCCACTCGATTTCACTTTTTAGGAATGTGTAAAAAGCAAAAAATAAAAAAGCTGTGCCACAAACAAACCTTAAAAATCAATTTTAAAAAGTCAAGAAGCAAATTTAAGTACATAATAAGGTAAGAAACTTCTATGGCTAAGCTTTTGATAGCTTAGAGAAACTAGTCACCTCATCTTAGAAACTGAATGATAATAACAAAATTTTTAAAAATAGCTGTCCTGAGGTATTCTAATTTTAGTATATAATTCGACAACCTTTGGTATTTATATATAATTGTATAAGCTCTATTACAATCAATATATAGAACGTTTCCATGGCCTAAAAAGTTTCCTAATGCCCCCTTGGCAATCGATTTCCCTCCTCAGCTACAGACACAACTGATCTGCTTTATGTCACTATAGTTTTGTCATTTCTAGAAATTCACACAAGTGGAATCATACCATATGTAGTCTTTTATGTCTGATTGCTTTCATATAGCAAATATTTTTGAAAGTCATCCACGTTGTTGCAAGTCTCTTTATATTGCTGAGTAGTATTCCATCATATAGTTACACTATGATCCATTTATCTATCTGTTCACTGGTTGATGGGCATTTGTTTCCACTTTTTGCTATTATAAATAACAATACTATGAACATTCATATGCAAGTCATTTTGTGGATATATATTTTCATTTCTTTTAGGTAAATACCTAGGAATGGGATTGCTAGGTCATATGATAAGTGTATATTTAAGATACTGTCATACTGTCTTCCAAAGTGGCCATGTCGTTTGGGGGGTACCATTCCGACCAGCAACGTGGGTAAGTTGGAGTTGTTCCACATCTCCAACCATATCTCATATTATCAGTCTTTTTAACTTAGTCATTCTGTTGTTGTTGTTAGCTGCCATCGAGTTGGTTCCAACTCATAGAAAAACACTGCCTGGTCCTGCACCATCCTCACAATCGTTGCTATGTTTGAGCTCACTGTTGAGCCACTGTGTCAATACATCTCATTCAGGGTCTTCCTCTTTTTTGCTGACACTATTTTACCAAGCATGATGTCCTGTTCCAGGGACTAGTCCCTCCTGGTAACATGTCCAAAGTATGTGAGACAAAGTCTCACCATCTTCTCTTCCAAGGAGCACTCTGATTGTACTTCCAAGGCAGACTTGTTTGTTCTTCTGGCAGTCCATGGTGTATACAATATTCTTCACCAACACCATAATTCAAATGAATAAATTCTTCTTTGGTCTTCCTTATTCACTGTCCAGCTTTTGCATGCATATGAGGCGAAGGAAGATTGTGTCATCTGCATATGGCAGGTTGTTAATGAGTCTTACTTCAATCCTGATGCTGCCTTCTTCTTCATATAGTCCAGCTTCTCAGATTATTTGCTCAGCATACAGATTGAATAAGTATGGTGAAAGCATACAACCCTGAGGCACACCTTTCCTGATTTTACACCACGCAGTATTCCATTGTTCTGTTCGAACGACTGCCTCTTGGTCTATGTACAGGTTCTGCATGAGCACAATTAAGTGTTCTGGAATTCCCTTTCTTCACAATGTTAACCATAATTCGTTATGGCCCACACAGTCAAATACCTTTGCATAGTGAAAAAAACACAGGTAAACATTTTTTATGGTATTCTTTGCTTTCAGAGAAGATCCATCTGATAGCAGGAACGATATCCCTTGTTCCATGTCCTCTTCTGAATCCAGACTGAATTTCTGTCAATTCCCTGTCAATGTACTGCTGCAACCGTTTTTGAATTATCGTCACAAACTTTTATTTGTTATATTAATGATATTGTTCAATAATTTCCACATTCTGTTGGACCACTTTTCTTTGGAATGGGCACAAATATGGATCTTTTCCAGTCCGTTGGCCAGGCAGCTGTCTTCCAAATTTTGCAGCATAGACCAGTGAGCACCTCCAGCACTACATCGGTTTGTTGAAACATCTCAAATGGTAGTCCGTCAAGTCCTGGTGCCTTGTTTTTTGCCAAGGTCTTCAGTGCAGCTTGGACTTCTTCCTTCAGTATCATTGGTTCTTGATCATATGCTACCTCCCAAAATGGTTGAACATTGACCAATAATTTTTGGTACTAAAATATACACTCACACATACTGTATACTTATATATTAACATTATTTATGTTTTTCTTTGTTTTGATTGACTTTGATAAGCCTCCAGGCGACGATGTACACTCTTGCACAGTGGTCTCTTTCTCACTGTCTCTCTCTCTCTCTCCATACAAATACATTTCTTTTATATTATAAAATTTTTTACTTTATTGGGGGATCTTTTTTTGTTTTTTTTTTTTTGGCCAGATTATGAAGTTATATACATTGTAAAAATAGTCATGAAGATTTCTCTGATTTGGATGCTCTTAGACATGTTAATATCTTTATTTCACCTTTTCTCCTGCATTTACATTTCCCACATTTACATCTTAACCTGTATTGAAAAATTAAGAGAATTCTAATGAATAATTTTATTTCCTCAGTATTTATCGAGTCATATACTTTTTATATTTTATAGCCATGATAATGAAAACACAGGCATGCAGTATACATACTCGTGAACATATTTACATATCTTAATATTGTAACATTAGTCATTCTTCTTAAATGTATAGTTGTAACAGGCTTCAAAAATGCGTTGCATAAGGCAATTGGTGGTGATGACATGCGTCTAAAAAAATGAGTAAAATTCATTCATATATTTTAAGACTTGCTTGATATAATCCTTTTGGTAATAGGAACTAAATGTAAAAAGATGAAGAATAGAGTCAAGAGAAGATTAAAATTCTCTAACTGAAGCGTGAAAGCTGGACAATGAATAAGGAAGACTGAAGAAGAATTGATACCTTTGAATTATGGTGTTGGTGAAGAATATTGAATATACCATGGACTGCCAGAAGAACGAACAAATCTGTCTTGGAAGAAGTACAGCCAGAATGCTCCTTACAAGCAAGCATGGACAGACTTCATCTCACCTACTTTGCACATCTTATCCGGGGGACCAGTCCCTGGAGAAGGACGTCATGCTTGGTAAAGTACAGGGTCAGTGAAAAAGAGGAAGACCCGCAATGAAATGGATTAACACAGTGGCTGCAACAGTGGGCTCAAGCATAACAAGGATTGTGAGGATGGCGCAAGACGGCACCTAACAACAACAACTGAAGTAAGAAATGGATTGCAAAACCAGTTTTGCTTTGAAAACTGTTAAGGAAATAGTTTGGTAAAAGCTGTAGGACTTTTCCTTATTATTTAAATAATCTAAGATAAATAACTAAGGTAACTTTCTTTTTTCATACAGTTTGAATCCTGTGTCCTACCTCTTTGCATCTACTTCATCTTTTAATTGTACTGTTTTCTTAGCAAAGCTCCAATTAAACAATTTTCCACAGATGGGCTGGGAACTATTCAGAGGAGTTCTAGAATGCTGTCTATGCCTCAATTGCTAAATCAACTGTCATCAGCCAAAGTCTTAGACTATAATCTCATCCTCACTGCAGATTTTGGCTTCCCAGGGGCAAAATGTGTAAAAACCAGACTTTCTGCCTTTTGATTATGGGTCAGACTATTTTGAGTTCAGCACAGCAGACTGGATTTTGTAATAAAAGTTAAGAACCTAACTACTCGGTGCCTGAGGGTTGAGTGGGTAAATCATAGGCTATACCCTATCATAAAACCAGACCACATGCACTGCCATCAAGTCAATTTCAACTCCTAGCGACCCTACAGGACACAGTAGAACTGCCCCATAGGGCTTCCAAGTCTATAAATCTTTATGGAAGCAGACTGCCACATCTTTCTCCTGCAGAGTGGCTGGTGGGTTCGAACCACTGACGTTTTGGTTAGCAGCTTAGTGCTATAACCACTGCACCACCAGGGCTCCTACCCTATAATAATAGGGATGTAAAGGCTCTGCTACTTCTCCTAGTAAAGAATATTCTAAGGGATTTACATATTTTACAGTTGCTCAGTCTTGCTATTTTAGCTATACTACCTTTGGGTTTGTCTAGTTGAATGTATTCTGGAGCTTTTAATTTCAATTTGGTTATTAATCATTTAATTCCATTTTGATTTGTCTTTTTTTTTTTTAAATGATATATTTGAAAAGAGGTATAAAACAAGCTCCAATGATTACCAACTACAAGTGTACTAATAAGAGTTGAGGAAAACAATTGAATTACTCAAATTTGGTGTTGTGATAGGACAGATGGTTGGGCAAGAGACTGTTTTAAGGGTGGTCTCATTAATCTGCCTATTTCCAGAAAATATAATTTTACCAGTGAAACATGTAGCACTTTGGCTTGGGCTGATTTTATCTTGTGATAATTTTCCCACAAACAGTTACAAAAAAAACAAAACAAAACCAAAAAGCAGATGTTCCCTAAAGCACTGATACTAAACTTGATGCTCCTTTGTGTCTGCATGTCTTCACATAGAATTAGTTGATCTGATACAGCTCCGAATAATTAAAATTCCACATACTACTAAATGTTCTCTCCTAAATTATTCTCTTTTGATGGAATAAAAGGGACAGACAATAAATATCTCATAGACAAATGGCATTTCATTCTAAAATTTTAAAGGATTTTTCTTAAGTAAAATTTCTTAAGCCAAGTTAATATTAACCTAAAAATCCTCAACCAGTAGAATACTTAAAATTTTTAATCCTCATAAAAGCAATTTTCCTGTCCAAAGTAATATTCAAAACTGCCTCACAGTAAATGGCATTCCCTCTCAGACATATCAATTTGCTAATGAATTCCATCCAGTTTGTTAGATATAATGCCAAGATTTAGTGGACAGTGTTCATACAAGTTGAAGGTGTAAAAGACTAATTAGGTCATTTATTCTACCCACCTGCCAACGACAATGAAAAGTTTAAAAATGAAAGTCAACTTTGCATCAAGAAATAAGATAATAAAATTTAGCTTAGGAAGACTGATTCAATACATTCAACTGTTTGAGGTCAGAGATAGCCACTAATAGTTTTCATAATGTAGATGGCTTACGGCCCTGAACAAAATAGAAAACACATCAGGTAAATATAGAAACCCAGTCAAATTCATGGCCATCAATCTTTTTCTAGAAAAAAACAAAAAACCAAGCCCGTTGCCATCAAGTAAATTCCAATTCATTGTGACCCTATAAGGACAGAGTAGAATTGCCCCGTAGGTTTTCAAGGAGCAGCTGGTGGATTCGAACAGCCCATCTTTTGGTTAGCATTCAAGATATTAACCATTGCGCCACCAGGGGTCCTTTTTCTAGAAAGTCTTATGTAAATCATCAAAGTCAGACAGCTAGGCAGCCATATCATCTCCTGGTATGCCCACTGGTTGCTCTAGTTCTTGGTCTTCTAAGATTTTTAATGGCCTGGTTTAGGGATGTAGTCCTTTCTCTTGTTTGTATTTCTAGCCACAATGAACAGGCAAACTGCTTGAGAATAGCTGTTTAAGTTGTCTGGTCTTTCATTATATACATCTGTGATATCAGAATTAAGTCCTGCTAAGGTCCCAACTGGACTTCATGGAAACTGTAACCCAAACTCTGCTGCATGGTATACATAGCCAAATGCAATGACATCTGCTACATAAACTCAACTGTCTGAAAAATCTGGTCAACTCTTCTATTTCTTAACTGGTATAGCCTTAAAATACATCTGTTTATAGTGTGATCAACTATGAATGATCACAAGACATTCATTTTTCATGTCTTTATTTTTCAGCAGTATACGCTGAGTAATTTTCTTCTATATTCCAGTTCATTAATTCTCTGTTCAGTTGCTTCTAATCAATTTTTAACTCATAAATTGAGTCACTGATTTTAATAATCATTGTTTTTTATTTCTTGATATTCTATTTGTTTTTTTTTTTCAAATTTACCTACTCTTTTTTCTTAGCCTTAGTCTTTTATTATGATTTTATTCATTTAAAAATCTCTTCAATTACTTAAAATACAGCTATTAGTAGTCTCTTTGAGATTGTTTTTGGGAATCCTTCTGTTATGTCTTCTGACTCTCTCTAAGAGTGGTCATTTCCCTATTTTTTTTCTGATTTTTGATTGTGAGCTATCTCCAACTAGGGTTGCATCTCCCCCATCCTCAATTTGTCGGAATCCTAGGTACTTAGGATTGTGTAAGAATTCCTGTAGAGAGGTTTTGTGCTTCTTTCTGCCAAGCAACCAAGGGGTTCCACTGGTCCACAGCATTTTTAAAAAAATATTAATTTCTTGGCTTAGGATTCCTGTACAATGTAGGTAGTACATATTCAGACTCTACAGCCATACTTGGTACAGATTTGGAGTTTTTATTTTTTCATGAGAGACTTTTTCTTCCCCCCTCCCATCCATAGCTCTGAAAAGAGACAAGTTTCTTTGTGGCCTTTCTGACCAGGTGGACAGTTTTTCTAGTTCCCACTTCTCTTGGGCCCAAGGCCAGATCTTCTGTCCAAGTGTGAGATTAAAACCCCAGCCTCTAGTTATTAGATCCTATATCTGGATCCAATATTCCCCTGGGGAACTGTAGTATCAGCTTGCCACTTAATGCTCTGGTTATGCCTTCCTTTTGTTTCTGGTACCTATCAATCAACTTCTCTCTCTCTTTTTCTTTCTTTCCTCCAAGCTTAGCTAAGTATTTAAATTGAGATGGATCATATTTTATCTAGCATTTCTATATATCTGTAGGAGAAGGAAGTTCTGTGTTAACTCAGTCCATTTTGCCAGAACAGGAAGTAGCACATTTATTTCTCATGTGCTTGAATCCCCTTGAATAAACAAAAATTGAATAAGTAACTGGATGATTTTAGTGACATAAAACTGGCTAATGAAATGTACAAAGAGTTTTAAAAATTCAGTTTCTCTAAGTATAGAGTGCTTTACTTTTACTTATAAACCTCAGTGTATACTGGATGATGATTCATTAATTATAATGATGCAACATAATTTATTCGTCATTAACTGAAATGTCTATGAAACATATGCTAAAGAAATAAGAATAGAGAAAGGAAAAAAGAAAGAACCTTTATTAAGGATACATTATGTGTTAGATACTATTCTAAGATGCCTTGATTATCCATGAAAAAAGTACTCAGAAGTCTATTTTACAAATGAGAAAACAAGACAGGGCCACAATTAGAATACACTCACTCCTCACTTATTGACATGGTTAGGTTCCAAAGATTAGGTCGTTATGCAAAAATTAGCATTATGCGAAAATGGAAGGTGACCACATCAGATCACAAAATAGAGGATGACTACATCGTTAGATAACTGCCAAATTACATCATTACATAACTGCCAAACCATTGAGAATCATAGCTCAGCCAAGCTGACACATAACCTTAACTATCACAGCCAGTGTGACTCTGGCCACACACCTTGGCGTTCATTACTACCAAAGGTACATCGTTAGTGCACAAAATAGTCAGAGAGTAGATTTTTTACTATTATCGTAAATGCAAAATGTCAGATAATGAGACAGTCTATAGATGAGGAGTAGGTGTATAGTAAAGCTAGGATTTGAATGCAGGTCCGAATGATACTAAAAGTCCTATCTTTTCATTGTGCCCTACTGTCTCCAATTAAAAGTTCAACTGAGAAAATAAAATTTACTAAGTGCCCTCCATATGCCTGGCACTCTGAGAGATGCCATGAAAGATATCTAAAACATACATGATACAGGTTTTTTACTCCAGAAAGTAATCTAAAGGGCAGAATAGACTTAACATATATGAAAACAATTAAGAAATGAAACCTCTAACCATTACCCTGAGAAAACTTAATCTTTGCTCCACTTGACTCTCTTCATTTCCAGAACTTTTTGTTACAAGGATAAAAGAGTGATGACTAGCCAGTTATTGGCTTCTTAGTTAATGAACCAATGATATTCATCTATGAATCTCATATTATAGATTAAAAGTTTATTCCTTCCATTGTCTCAGGATCAGTGCTCAAGGGACCAATGGCTCCAGGTAGCTGTAAATTCATTCATTCAAAAAGATCATTGAATGGCTATTATGTGCCAGGCACTATTAATAAGCATGCTTATGAATGATTTTAAATGGTTCTGGATCCACTACTTTTTTTGCAAAATTCCATAATAAATGAAGACTTTTATATTATATAAGATATATAATTATGATATAGTAATAGTACTATTACTACAGTAATACTAAACAGTATTTGAAAAACCGATTTTAATAGGATAGATTTTAATGAATATAGAAAAAATATCAATGCTACTAAGATCTAGTTGTATCTCATCATACTTTCTGGAAAGTACAAAGTATGCTTTCATCAAATTTTATATATACCAGATCTTAAGTTAATTCAAGGAAAAGTGCCAGAATTGAAAATAGCTAATGTAATAGGTAACATTTGAAGTACTCACATGTGCCAGGTATTAGTAACTGAATCACTTGTTTAATCTTCATAACCCTGTGAGGAAGGCATATTCCCATTTTGCCAATGAGCAAACTAAGGTAATAAGACATTAAGTAATTTATCTCAGGGATTATAAACCGGGAATATAAACTCATGTAGCCTGCCTGGCTCTGAAGTCTAAATTCTTAACTAAACAAAAACCAAACCACTGATGCCAAGTTGATTGTGACTCATAGTGACCCTATAGGACAGAGCAGAACTGCTCCATAGCAACCCTATAGGACAGAGTAGAACTGCCCTATAGGATTCCAAGGCTGTAAATCTGTACAGAAGCAGACTGCCATATCTTTCTCCCGCAGAGCGACAGGTGGGTTTGAATCGCTCACCTTTTGCTTAGCAGCCAAGCACTTTAATCACTGGGCCACCAGGGCTCCATAAGTTCTTAATAGTACACTATATTTCTTCTTCATGCCTGAGATACAAGAAAACTTAGAAGAAAATATTCCAATTTAATATAAAAGGGCATCACCTCATGACTAGATGTGTCCTGATAAAATAAAATCCTACAAAAAAAAAAGGTTCTAAATTCCTCCCAGACCATAATATATGGCTCGATGGACAACAAGAGAATCAGAAGTGCAAGCTGCCAAAAAGGGAGTTTTTGAACACTGTTTATGAAAATGATTTCCACATAGGAAGAATCCCTTATGGCTTTTTCAAGTTCCCTCAGACTAATCATATTTTCCCCTCATGTGAACTTTCAAAACATTTTGTACCTCTTAACCCCATTATATCACAACTGCCTCTTTGTTTGTATCACTCCCTAGGCTGTAAACTCACATGGTTGAAACTGTGCCCTGTTTGTGACCTACCATATGCCTTGCACGTAATATTTACTCAATAAATTGTAGCTGAATGAACAAATCAACTGACTGATCATTTTAGGTCTTAAATGACAAATGTGTCTACAGTTGCCTTATTGTTTTTGATGAATGGAACAGCTCCTTAAGGCTATTTGAGCTTAGGCCCTCAAGTTTACAAATAATTTTTGAACAGATATTTGCCTAATTAAACTGAGTTATAAGGAATTAGAAAATTTCTGACACTTACTAAATACAGGAGAGAGAAGTTGAAGAAGTCACCTTTAAGGCAGTTACCTCTGATTAAGGTCCTTGGGCACTGAGCTATTCATGAGACTCAGATATCCTTTACCATCTCCTGAAGAGCTACAAGGGATAAACTACAAGTCCCTCCTACTCCTGTTCTGTCTCAGAATGCCCGATTTTTCTTTACTTGTTATAGTAAGAAAATACATTATGGAAATGATAACAGTGGAAATATTCTGTGACATTAAAATGAGAATCTGTATGTAATGTATTCTTTACTATCGTTTTTCATAATCACAACCCACAATATTTCCAGTGCCCAGAAGTTGAATTCTGTACTAATTTTGTTTTAAAGATAACTGAAAGTCATTCAGATAATATCTTTAAGAAACGAATAAGGAGAAAACTGGCCACTCCATCCAGTGAAACTGCAAAAATGAACACTTACTGACAACAAAGAAATTACTTAATAGGGGTCTGGTCTCTGTATACGCATATTTGCAAAGATTAGACAGAAAGCTGATACAAGTTTATTTTTTCTATATTATGATTAAAACGGAGTGCTAGTGGTGCAGTGGTAAAGAGCTTGGCTGCTAACCAAAAGGTCGGCAGTTCGAATCCACCAGCTGTGCCCTGGAAACCCTATGGGGCAGTTCTACTTTGTCCTACAGGGTGTCTACGAGTTGGAATCAACTCAGCGGCAATGGGTTTGGCTTTTTGTTTATGATTAAAATAAAAAATTTACTATTTATTCATTGTGTTTAACCAATATTCATTTTCAGCATGTTTTTATTCTATGAAGGGAACTATACTGGCTCCATCTGGTGGTCAAAACGAGTCTCTATAGATTCATGAAAATTAGTCAAAAGTGGTTAAATATTTCAGAGGGTACCTGAAGTATTACTTAAGAAGCCCTGGTGGTGCAGTGGTTAAGTGCTTGGCTGCCAACTGGAAGGCTGGTGGTTCAAACCCACCAGCCCTTCTGCAGGAGAAAGATATGGCCGTCTGATCCCATAAAGATCACAGCTTTGGAAACCCTATGGGGCAGTTCTACTCTGTCATATAGGTTCGCTATGAGTCAGAATCGACTCTATGGCAATGGGTAGGTTTTGAAGTATACTTGGAACACTGAACATTGATTAAGTGGAGTTCAGTTTATATTTAGGTGGAGTTTTATTCTTAATTCATTTTTTCTGTAGTTCATCCTAGTTTCATTTTCATTGCTTCCTGTAATTTTGGGATTTAAGATAATTCTTAAAATAAAATAATACAGAATGTTTCCCTCTCTGTTTTTCTATTAGCTGATTTGAGAAATGTGAAGGTAACAAGTTGTTTCAGGGGATAAATAATACAGGTTTAAAGTTTATATAGATTTTCAGATTGAACATAAACTATAAAAATTCTCACAGATTTTCAGTTGTATTTTCCCTGAGACACTTCCAGAAGGGTAATTTGAGGATATATGAGAGTTCATATCTGGAGATTCTGTATATTTACATTCTACTGCCTGCTCAACCTTGATTTTTAAATTCACTGTGCAGAGATTACATCCAGAATCACAATGTAAAATATTAGTGCTATAAAGTTCTTAGGTATCAATAACCTGCTGGTTTTACAGAAAAAAACTGTGGCTCAGAGTTGTTAAATTATTCTGCGAAACTGAACAGCAGAAACCAGATTTTTGACAACCCCATGTTGTTTCCTCTCTATATACTCTACTATGTACACTTTCTCTTTGTAGTGTGTAATCACTGCAGCTATATTTCATTGCAATCTAATCATCACTTTGGAATTACATAAATTTATCATATAGTATGACCATTTATGAAACAGCATGTTTCCTTGATATAGATTTAATTCTCCAATTATAGGTTTTCTTGATTTTTACCTTTTTTTCACTTAAGATATTAGAAATTAAAAAACAAAACAAAACAAAAAACTTGTTTTTAAAGCCTCACTGCATTCCAAATACTTATTCATTGGAAATACCTTTTATCAACAACATAAAGGGCGACTACACACGTGGACCTCACTGGACGGAAAACACAGGAATCAAATTGAATAAACGTGTGGAAAGAGATGATAAGCTCAATATCATCAGTCAAAACAAGGCCGGGGGTCGACTGCAAAACAGACCATCAATTGCTTATATGCAAGTTCAAGTTGAAGCTGAAGAAAATTAAAACAACTCCATGAGAACCAAAGTACGACCATGAGTATATCCCACCTGAATTTAGAGACCATCTCAAGAATAGATTTGATGCACCGAACACTAATGACTGAAGACAAGATGAGTTGTGGGATGACATCAAGGACATCACATATGAAGAAAGCAAAAGGTCATTAAAAAGACAGAAAGAAAAGACCAAAATGGATGTCAGAAGAGACTCTGAAACATTCTCTTGAATATAGAGTAGCTAAAGTGAACTGAAGAAATGATGAAGTAAAAGAGCTGAATTGAAGATTTCAAAGGGTGGCTCCAGAAGACAAAGTGACGTATTGCAATGCAATGTGCAAAGATTTGGAGATAGAAAACCAAAAGGGAAGAACATATTCGGCATTTCTCAAGCTGAAAGAGCTGAAGGAAAAATTCAAGCTTCCAATTGCAATATGGAAGGATGCTACAGGCGAAATATTGAATGAAGCAGGATGCAGCCAAAGAAGATGGAAGAAATATACAGAGTCACTGTACCAAAGAATTGGTCAACGTTCAACCATTTCAGGAGGTAGCATATAATCAAAAACCAATGGTACTAAAGGAAGAAGTCCAAGCTGCACTGAAGGCACTGGTGAAAAACAAGGCTCCAGGAATTGACAGAATACTATTGAGATGTTTTAGCAAATGCATGCAATGCTGGAAGTGCTCACCCTTCTATGCCAAGAAATTTGGAAGACAGCTACCTGGCAAATCAACTGGAAGAGATCCATATTTGTGCCCATTCCAAAAAGGTGATGCAACAGAATGTGAAATTATTGAACATTATTAATATCACAGACAAGTAAATTTTTGTTGAAGATAATTAAAAAATGGTTGCAGCAATACAGCGACAGGGAACTACCAGAAATTCAAGCTGGATTCAGCAGAGGTCGTAGAACCAGGGATATCATTGCTGATGTCAGATGGATCTTGGCTGAAAGCAGAGAATACCAGAAAGATGTTTATGTGTGTTTTACTGACTTTAATAAGGCATTTGACTGTGTGAATCATAACAAATTATGAATAACACTGTGAAGAAAGGGAATTCCAGAACACTTAAGTGAGCTCATGAGGAACCTGTACGTAGACCAAGAGGCAGTCACTCAAACAGAATGGGATACTGTGTCGTTTAAAATTGGAAAGGTGTGCGTCAGGGTTGTATCCTTTCACCATACTTATGCAATCTGTATGCTCAGCAAATAATCTGAGAAGCTGGACTATATGAAGAAGAACCCGCCATCAGGATTGGAGGAAGACTCATTAACAACCTGTGATATACAGATGACACAACCTTGCTCGTTAAAAGTGAAGGGGATTTGAAGCACTTACTGATGAAGATCAAATACTACAGCCTTTAGTACGGATTACATCTCAACATAAAGAAAACAAAAATCCTCACAATTTGACTGGAATGGACTGAACTGTGTCCCCCAAAAATATCTGTCAATTTGGCTAGGTCATGATTCCCAGTATTGTGTGACTGTCCACCATTTTGTCATCTGATGTGATTTTCCTGTGTGTTATAAATCCTATCTCTATGATATTAATGAGATGGGATTAGGAGCAGTTATGTAGACTCAATCCACAAGATTAGACTGGGTTTTAAGCCAGTCTCTTTTGAGATATAAAAGAGAGAAGCAAGCAAAGAGACAGGGGGACCTCATACTATCAAGAAACAAGAGCCAGGAGAATAGCATGTCCTTTGGACCTGGGGTCCCTGTGCTGAGAAGCTCCTTGACCAGGGGAAGATTGATGACAAGGACATTCCTCCAGAGCAAACAGAGAGAGAAAGCCTTCCCCTGGAGCTGATACCTTGAATTTGGACTTGTAGCCTACTAGACTGTAAGAGAATAAATTTCTCTTTGTTAAAGTCATCCACTTGTGGTATTTCTGTTATAACAGCACTAGATAACCAAGACATTGACCAGTAAGCGACATCATGATGAACTGAGAAAAGACTGAAGTTGTCAAGGATTTCATTTTACTTGGATTCACAATCAACACTCATGGAAGCAGCAGTCAAAAAATCAAACGACATACTGCATTTGGCAAATCTGCTGCAAAAGACCTATTTAAAGTGTTACAAAGCAAAGATGTGACTTTGAGGACTAAGGTACGCCTGACACAACCCATAATATTTTCAATCCCCATATGCATGTAAAAGCTGGACAATGAATAAGGAAGATGGATGAAGAATTGATGCCCTTGAATTATGGTGCTGGTGAAGAATATTGAATATACCATGGACTGCCAGAATAAGGAACAAGTCTGTCTTGGAAGAAGCACAGCAGAATGTTCCTTAGGAGTGAGGACAGCGAGACCTTGTCTCATGTACTTTGGGCATGTTATCAGGAGGGACCAGTCCCTGGATAGGGACATCATGCTTGGTAAAGTAGAGGGTCAATGAAAAAGAGGAAGACTCTCCATGAGATGGGCTGACACAGTGGCTGCAACAATGGGCTCAAAAACAGCAATGATTGTGAGGATGGCGCAGGACCAGGCAGTATTTTGTTCTGTGTACATAGGGTTGCTATGAGTTGGAACCAAGTCAATGGCACTTAACAACAATGACACACACACACACACACACACACCAAGAAAACATTTACCATTTCAACATTTTTTACACATATAATTCAGTGACAATTATGTTCATCATGCTGTGCATATGATTCTTCTTAATGATCACAAGAAATAAATATATACGTGATTATTGGAAATTATTGAGGGTCATGAATGGTTTTTATTTTGGGAACTCCAGGTTTCCACCTGTCAGCTGTAGTCTGTTGCTCCTAATCAAATTTACCTCATTCTCCTTCATGCGGAGTAGCACACAGGTTGATTGATGCTGCCCCCAGGTACCTGAACAGTGTACCCTTTGCACTTCCCCAGAGGGTGTTATCCACAACTGTTGTCACTTGATGGCCGTTTTGACAACAGCCCAATGGCTGCTTTGTCTTTCTACATGTAGAAACTACAAATTATATACTCCATGTGGAAGCAATAAGAAAAACAACAAAATTCTTCAAGATAAACGGATTTCCATCATACCAGTCAGGGAAGAAACTAAATAAAGAATTGCTACTTAAAATTGCCTAAAGCTATGATTACCTTAGCAAGTTAAACACTGCAGAATACCTGTGTTTCTATATTTCAAGGAGAGTTCGATTGTTTTGAAATATGCTCTTGAGGTACTAGTCCCCAAATAGTTACAGGTGTTTACAAACTAGTTCAAAAATAATCCTTAAAATAGTTGCTTGTGTGCTACAGCAGAGTATTATTTATATCTCCTACATAATTGAAGAAACTGAAGAAATAAAAACCAAAAAATCCATTGCCCTTGAATTGATTAAGGTTCATAGTGACCCTACATGACAGAGTAGAACTGCCCCATAGTGTTTCCAAGGTGCAGCTGGTGCATTCAAATGACCGACCTTTTTCATTAGCAGTGGAGCTCTTAACTACTGCGCCACCAGTGGCTTCTAACATACAAGCACCACCAGTACTACCAGCACCCTCACCATTTTTTAGAACCTACCATGCTTGTGATGTATTACCAAGAACTACGTGACTGCTTTCCCACTTACTTCTTCTAACAACAGAAGGGGTATTATTATCCCTTTTTTATGCATGAGGAAACAGGTTCAGAGGTTAAATAACTTGCCTGAGGTTGCATGACTGATAAATGATACAGCAAGGATTTGAAATCAGGGCTGTCAGACTTCAAAGTTCATACTTTTTTCTTTTCATTATACTGCAAACAGTTACTGGAGAGGGGGGTGCACACTATTATGTATGGGAGTGAAGGATACAAAAATAGTTCCGGATATTAAGGAACTTACATGCTGGAAGAGGAAATAAGACTTACTCTATAACTGTGTGGTGCTACTTTGGAAATTCATGCAAAAGAAGAAGAGGGAAAGTTGGGTGGAGGAAATGGCAGTAGAACTGGACCTTGAAGGAAAAATTAGATTGAGCCATAGCAGGTAGAGGAGACATCATAACCAAAGGCATGAGGCAACACAGTGCAGGATGTACATGAGAAAGAGGAAAATTGTTTCGTGAAAATGATGACTGGTGAAAAAGTTGAGGAGTAAGAAAAATAAGATAAAAATAAGATCATCAAAGTCCTTGAATGTCAGATTAAGAAATCTGAGCTGCTGAGATTTGTATCTTGCTGGTCTATATTACAAAGAAATCATTCACAAGTGTTTGTGAGTTGTTTATAAAACTAAATAAAGTATGTGGAACCAGCCTAGATTGTTATGTTGTTTGAACTCATTTCTAAGAAATTTTAAAGGTTATTTTCTTATTAAAGTATTAGCTTGAGTTAGTTGGTAAAATGGGGGGTAAAGTTCCAAGTTTCCTGATGCCCACATTTTTTTTTTTTTTTAATCAATGAACAATGCATTCCTTCCTCAGTAGTTGAATGAGAGAGAGAGAGAGAGAAACTCCCAAACTCTTGCGATTTTTCCCTAATAATTTTTAGGAAGGAACTTTGAAAGATATCCTACTATGATCGAAAACTAATTGTTCCTCAGACATTTAAATTTGGATAAAATTACATGGATAAAATTGGATAAAATTACCCACATCTATCAGAATATTCTAATTTAAGTGTAAAAATATGTACAATCATTTGAAAACACCATGCCCAGATGTGGCTGTTCTATTGTCACAAAATTTTTCATGTCTAGACCATATTCCTCATTACAGACAGCATATAAATTCTAGTTCAGATTTCACCTTTCTTCCCCCACCCTCATGTTTGATGATATCTGTTATGAAAAAGGTCATCAAACTGCACTTCATCTGAAGTTGACTTATGTCCAAATGTGTTTTCTGGAACCTGGGACTGGAGGGTGAGTTGGATGGAGGTCGCCTTTCCCAATTTTAGTGGTAATGCTGTGAATTGTAGGCCAGCACTCAGTCTGCTGATTCTTGCATTTAGTTTATAGGTTATATTGCTTGTGGCTTATATTATTTTATTCTTTAAGGAAACAATGCTTTGCAGTTTTACAATGGAAAGAATATGGGATAGAAGTTCTGACTCCCCCTCAAATAAACTGCTTAAGTTAGGGTGAGTACTAAATATCTTCAATGCTTTAGTTGCTTCATTTGCAAAATGGAAACTATAATACTTGCTTAATCTACTTCTCAGGACTGTTATAGAACTAAATGTAATGAGGCATATGGCAGGGCTGTGTAAGCTATAAATGTTATATAAATAGAAGGTACTATTATTATTTGGCAGAGAATACTAGGCACCATATTTTATGTCTATAAGCTACTTTATAGTTATGGCTCCCTCCAAATGATTAAATCTCATTTGAAGGAGAAGGGAGTAGATACAATATTTTTCATTTTACTGACATACCTCCTTGAATAAAAATATTCCTGAATATTAAGTCATATTTTAAAAACACCAACAGAACTTATAATACGAAGAAATATGGAAAATCTTTTTGTGAAGTGAATTACCAAAGCTTAATTTATATTTTCTATAAATTTGAAAGTTCAGATGTAGTGTTGCTTATCATGGGACGTCCCTGTAATTTTGAATTTGCTTAAAGAATAAACAATATCTGCTGGCATATTGATACAATGGAAAGTGCTTTGCTACTCCTATCTTATACCAATAGCTAATACTTACATAGCTGTATCTCTATCTATAAACATAGATAGATACAGTTCTTTCCATGGGCCAGGCAGTTTTCTAAGTACTTTAGGCATAGTAACTCATTTAAATTTAACAGGGGAAGTAGTTGCCACTGGAAAGACCAGGGTATTATACTCTAATACTTGGAAATCTATCCTTTTTTGTAAAAGCTGAAAACTGGAAAAGTATGTGATGAGTAGGTGTCAGTGAGCTCTGAGAAGGGCACCAAAGTTAAATATAAGAATGTGAGCTCCTTGAGGGCAGGGAATTTTTCTGTTTTATTCATCACTGTTCAGAGCCTAGTACCGTACCTATTACATAGCAGGCATTTGAATGCATGAAAAAAAAAAAGGAAGTTATATTTCCGAGGAAAATAGATTCCAAGACAGGAAGTAATTGAAAGAGAGCGTGGGAAGCTGATAGAGAAGGGACAAAACAGAATAGGCTTCCTAACTGGTCTTCTTTGTCCCAAACTTTGAAGAGCTGCAATCATTGGTGCCATCTTAAGCTTAATGTCTCTGAGCATTTCAAATGTGCTACCTAAAGTCAAAATAATGACCGGGAAACAACAGAAATATTATGCTCCATGAGGTGACTTATCAACTAAAGTCTCCGAACTCCATACTATAAAAAACACATTTGCTGGGGAAAAGAAAAAAATATTTATTTAAAAGACATCTCAGTTTTGAAATGGTATTAGTCAATCCTTTAATTTATAAGGATTATTTGCATTTGTCTGATTAGTTCCATAAACTGAAATCAGCACTAAAGCAATCTTACACTTTTTCCTTAGTGAAGTGAAAAATTTCTCACCCTCTTATTTTGGATTAGAACATAATTATAGACACATTCTCACTGATGAATCTTTTTTTATCCTTTGGCTTAGTCACAAAGCCAGCACATAGAGTGGACTGGGTTCAGCATATGGAATTAACAACTTCACATTCTATTCCCAACCCTGACACTCCCTGGGGTGAAGGTTTGAGCTGGCCTCACAAATGCTTTGTCTCTACTTTCTTAGGTGGAAAATAGTATTAATAACTATTGTCTTTAAGTTATGTAATGTAGTGAATTAATTAGTGTAATACTTAGTTAATAATAATAATAGGAAGAATAAGAGTGTCAGTAATAGAAAAATAAGCCAACCATTCTTGAGAAATATTTCTGAGAAACTGAGTATATCAGATTCTTTCCCAACAGTCTCCTCAGCATCTTCATGAGATACCAGACTAGCAGTCTTTGGCTCTTGTAGAGCAAATACTGCAAACCATTTTCTCTTCAACCACAACCAAATGGGTGAGAATATACATAATTGTTCTTCTATCTATGCTTCATAAGGCAACTCAGCATAGTATGGAATAAAGTATAAGGGACTTCTCCATGGGCTTTATAGAAGGGACAGTACAAAAAGGACATACAGGTTTTCCCTGCTATCCGAAAGAAGAGCGTTCCTGTGAAACCTTTCCTAAGACAAAATGGTAAAAAGCATAAATTACCATTAATTTACATGGGAAAATTTTTTGAGTGTTGCCAGACCCAAAAAATAACCTACCAACTCATACCAAATAACATAAAATCTAAAATAACCCTAACATATAGTAAGTAGGAATAATATGATAAATAAATTGAGATAAAGCACAGATGCTCAGAGACACAGTTCAAAGCTATGGCGGCTTGATGCTGAGATGCTGCGTGTAGTATCCGGGGAAGGAGCCTGGCCAGGACAGAGACATCCCCTAACTGGGACACAGGCCCTGTGGGCCACCCCCTTCCCAGGTTAGGGTTGCTGACCCCCAAGTTACCGCCCTCCTCAGCTTGTGCATCCTAGAGTGTCCAGCATTTTGGCCTTCCCGGAGGGACTGGGAATCATCCTCCTCAGCCCAGGATGGCCAGAGCTAGGTGGAGAGGGGGCGAGGTGAGGGCAGAGGCCGCGAGGTGCCTGGGAAGAAGCCCGGAAGAGGGGCAGAATCAGCCACTCCCCCCTACCCCCAGCACTGCCCTTTCCTACCCTCAGGGAGCTGCGGAAGGCCCTGAGGCCTAAAGTAGGGGCGACGCTCCTCTCGCTCCTCTCCTCGGGGCACGCGCTGCCTCTTTAACGTTTTGCTGCAAAACAAACGCTGAACACCATTTCCACTTTTCGCCTTCTTTGGTAAAAGCAAAAATCCTCTTGGGATTTCTCTTGGTTAGTGAAAACAGGTACTAATGTATGCCTTTTGTAAAAGCTAAGTGGGATAAAGTGAACTTTCGAAAAGCGAGGAACCTGTACTTTTGATGTAGTTTTTCTCTAAGTCTCCAGTCTTGAAGTCACCAGTAATACTGCAATCAAAATGTTCACAAATAAACCAGAAAAGAATGGTAAAAAAGGAAATTATACTGCCAGTTCTTGGTTGGAGCTATATGAAAGGAGCTCATACTGTTTAAGTTTGCTTCTAGAGAGAAAGTATAACAGTATAGTGTCTAGCATTCACTGCCAAATAGTAATAATAAAACTATAGACTTACATAGCATAGTAAAACTGTTATTTAATATTCTTTCATAGACATTCCAAGGATACATAGAAGTTCTGTCAGTAAGCCTTACATTATTATAGTGCAGGAGAGGGAAACATAACTGGATAAAAGATTACATACCCATTCCATACATACAACTTGTAAGAATATGAAAAGGTGCCATACTTTGTCTTATCTTCATGAACTGTATCCTCTGTCTGGAATACCTTTACTCAGCTAACATACTCACTTAAGCTTGTAGCTTCAAAACTGTGTATAAGTTAAGCAGGGTTTGTGGTGGTGGTGGTGGTGGGGAACGTATCTAGTGCACAAAATGATCCACTAAAAGGTGAAAAGAAAATAGTAGCATTCTATTTATATATTTTACCGTATCTTTAATGTTTTGGGGTATATTTTATATATTGTACACAATATGTTCATGTAGTACCTGTATATGAGTCATAAATAAATTTAAAAAATACACATACTGGAAGTGTTTAAAATTTATTTTACCGGTACAATAAAACATTTTTGGAGGCCACCAGTCTAAATAACTGATGATTCTATTGTCTTTAGAAAGCTACCTTGCTATCTGGATTTAATTGCCTCTCGTTTGCTCCCTCAAACTTTCATGAGAACATATACCACATAGTATTAGAACTTGCAGTTTATCTCTTTCCCTTGCTAAACTACAAACCTTATTTCCTCACCCCACCTCATCATACATTAAAATAATTTTCAGATGGCTTAAGCAATTAAAAGTAAAATAACAGGAGGAAGTTATAAATGAAAATTTAAATGATCTGCATCAGATATACTAGTTATAGGGTAAATATCCTTAATGTAAAAAGGTATAACACTAAATGCAATATCTTATTACTGAAACTTGATGTTCATAAATACACTGGAGAGCAACAGTAAAAAAAAAAAAAAAAAAGAATTGAGCTTATTTAAATAAGAGTTAATACTAATTCTACACAAACTCTTCTAAAAAAACAGAAGAGGAGGAAACATGCCCTAATTCATTCTGAGTCAAAGTATGAAGACTACAGATCTATAGTTTCTAGGTTTTTATTTGTTTGTTCTTGTATTGTCTTTGTATCTGTTTTATTACAGGGTCATGTTTGACTCATAGAATAAGTTGGGGGCCTGGTGGTGCAGTAGTTAAGACCTTTGCTGTTAATCAAAGGTCTGCAGTTTGAATCCACCAGCTGCTGCTTGGAAACCCTATGGGGCAGTTCTACTCTTTCCTATAGGGTCGCTATGAGTTGGAATGGACTTGAGGGCAGTGGGTTTGGTTTTCTGGATTTTTATAGTCTTCATGAACATAGATGCAGAATCCCCAACACAATGTTATCCAATCAAATTCAGTAACATGGAAAAAAGACTAAAAAAGAAAAGACATATGATCATCTCACTACATGCAGAAAAAAAAAACTGACAAAACTCAAAATCCATGTATGATAAGAATGCTAAAAAAAATAGGAATGCAAGGAAGCTTCCTCAACCAGATAGAGGGCATCTAGAAAAGGCTACAAAAAATTAACAGTGAAAGATGGAACACGTTCCCTCTAAGATTGGGAACCAGGCAAGGATATGTGTTCTAACCACTTCTATTCAACATGTCCTACCCAGTGCAATAAGGCAAGAAAAATAAATAAAAGACATACAGATTCAAAAGGAAGAAGTAAACTGTCTTTATACACAGAAAATCCAAGTAGAAAAATCTCAAAAAATCTACAAAAACATTACTAGAACTAATGAGTAAGTTTAGCAAAGGCATAAGATTGAAGGTCAATATACAAAATTCAGTTGCATTTCTAAGTAATAGCAATGAATACCTGGAAATTGAAATAAAAATACCATTTACAATAGAATTAAAAAAAAAAAAGGCCCATAAAATACTTCAGAGAAAAAACAAAAAACAACAAGAAAACCCCCAAACCAAACCAGTTGCTGCTCAGTCGATTCTCACTCATGGAGACTGCATGTGTGTCAGAGTAGAACTGTGCTCCATAGGGTTTTCAACGGCTCATTTCTCAGAAGTAGATCATCAGGCCTTTCTTTCGAGGAACTCTAGCAGCCAAGTATGGTAACTGTTTGTACCACCCAGGGACTCCATGAAATACTTAGGGATGTATTAAAAAAAAAATTATGAAATACCTGTACACTGAAAACTACAGAACATAACTGAGAGAAATTTTAAAAGAACCACAAAAATGGAGAAATACATTTTGTTCATAAGACAAAAAAATTATAATATTGTTAAGATGCCAATTCCTCCTAAATTCATCAATCCTAGCAGGACTTTTTGTAAGAATTGACAAGGTGATCTTGTCTTGGCTGACACAGCAGGGCTAAAACAATTGCTCTTTTAACAAAGTTGGAGGACTTAGACTAGCTGATTTCAGGATTCATTATAAAGCTACATTTATCAAGACAGTGTGATACTGGCATAAAGACAGGCATATAGATCAATGGAACAGAACAGACTGTTCAAAAATGGGTCTATACATTTATGGTCAATTGATTTTCGATAAAGGTGTTAATGTAATTTAATAGGAAAAGGATAGTCTTTGCAACAAATGGGACTAGAACAATTGGATATACCTAAGCAAACAAAAACAAATAACAAATCTTGACCCTTACCTCACAACATAAGCAAAAATTAACTATAGCTTGATCACAAATCTAAATTTAAGAGTTTATGCTGTAAAATTTATACAAGAAAACATAGGAGAAAACCTACATGACTTTGGATTAGACAAACATTTCTTAGCACACCAAAAACTAAAACCATAAAAGTAACAATTGATAAACTGGACTTCATTAAAATTAAAAGACTTCTCTTTGAAACATACTGTTAAGAAAATGAAAGGGCAATGCAAAGACTGGGAAAAATAGATATCTGATAAAAGACTTGTATCTAGAATATCTAAAGAATTCTTTCAACACAGTAACAAGAAGACAAACAACCCAATTAAAAAGTGGACAGAAAGATGTGAACAAAAACTTCATGAAGAAATGGCAAACAAGCACATGAAAAGATGCTCAACATCACTGATCATCAGGCAAATGCAAATTAAAACCACAATGAAATACTCCTGCACACTCACTAGAATGGTTAAAATTAAAAAGACCGATTGAAACCAAGAACTGGTAAGGATTTGTGGCAACTAGAACTTTCCTCCACCATATGTCTGTCAGTTTGTTCTATTGTGGTGGCTTGTGTGTTGCTGTGATACTGGAAGCTTTGCCACCGGTATTTCAAATACCAGCAGGTCACCCTTGGCGGACAAGTTTTACCTGAGCTTCCAGACTAAGACAGACTAGGAAGATGAAGAAATGGAAGATTTTTACCAACTTACGCAGTTTGAAATTCATCAAACATGCAATCAAGATGCATTGATAATTAGTGGTGATGGGAATGCGACAGTTGGAAACAAAGGATTGGTAGTTGGAAAACATGGTTTTGGTGATAGAAACGATGCCAGAGATAGCATAATAGAATTTTGCAAGACCGACAACTTCTTCATTGCAAATACCATTTTTTTCACCAACATAAACAGCGGCAATACACATGTACCTTGCCAGATGTAATACACAGGAATCAAATTGACTACATCTGTGTAAAGAGATGATGGAGAAGCTCAATATCCTCAGTCAGAACAAGGCCAGGGGCTGACTGTGGAACAGACCATCAATTGCTCATATGCAAGTTCAACTTGAAGTTGAAGAAAAATAGAACAAGTTCATGAGAACTGAAGTACAACCTTGAGTATATCCCACCTGAATTTACAGACCATCTCCAGAAGAGATTTGATGCACTGAACACTAATGACTGAAGACCAGACGAGTTGTGGAATGGTATCAAGGACATCATACATGAAGAAATCAAAAGGTCATTAAAAAGACAGGAAAGAACGAAAAGACCAAAATGGATGTCAGAAGAGACTCTGAAACTTGCTATTGAATGTAGAGTAGCTAAAGCAAAAGGAAGAAATGACAAAGTAAAAGAGCTGAACAGAAGATTTCAAAGGGCAGCTCGAGAAGACAAAGTAAAGTATTACAATGAAATGTGTAAAGACCTGGAGATAGAAAACCAAAAGGGAAGAACACGCTTGCCGTTTCTCAAGCTGAAAGAACTGAAAAAAAAATTCAAGCCTCGAGTTGCAATATTGAAGGATTCTACAGGGAAAATATTAAATGATGCAGGAAGCACCAAAAGAAGATGGAAAGAATACACAGAATCACTATACCAAAAAGAATTGGTCAACATTCAACCATTTCAGAAGGTAGCATATGATCAAGAACCGATGGTATTGAATGAAGGAAGAGGTCCAAGCTGCACTGAAGGCTCTGCTGAAAAGCAAGGCTCCAGGAATTGATGGAATACCAATTGAGATGTTTCAATGAACAGATACAGTGCTGGAAGCGCTCACTCGTCTATGCCAAGAAATTTGGAAGACAGCTTCCTGGCCAACTGACTGGAATAGATCCATATTTGTACCCATTTCAAAGAAAGGCGATCCAACAGATTGTGGAAATTATCAAACAATATCATTAATATCACACACAAGTAAAATTTTGCTGAAGATCATTCAAAAGCAGTTGCAACAATACTTCGACAGGGAACTGCCAGAAATTCAAGGTGGATTCAGAAGAGGATGCAGAATAAAGGATATCATTGCTGATGACAGATAGATCTTGGCTGAAAGCAGAGAATACCAGAAAGATGTTTACTTGTTGACTATGCAAAGGCATTTCACAGTGTGGATCATAACAAATTATGGATAACATTGGGAAGAATAGGAATTCCAGAACACTTAATTGTGCTTATGAGGAACCCGTACTTAGACCATGAGGCAGTCGTTAGAACAGAACAAGGGGATACTGCGTGGTTTAACGTCAAGAAAGGTGTGCGTCAGGGTTATATCCTCTCACCATGCTTGTTTGAACTGTATGCTGTGCAAATAATCCAAGAAGCTGGACTATATGAAGAAGAATGGGGCATCAGGATTGGAAGAGGACTCATTAACAACCTGCAATATGCAGATGACACAACCTTGCTTGCTGAAAGTGAAGAGGACTTGAAGCACTTACTGATGAAGGTCAAAGACCACAGCCTTCATTATGCATTACACCTCAACATAATGAAAACAAAAATCCTCACAACTGGACCAACAAGCAACATCATGATAAACAGAAAAGATTAAAGTTGTCAAGGATTTCATTTTACTTGGTTCCACAATCAATGACCATGCAAGTCGCAGTCAAGAAATCAAACAATACATTGAACTGGGCAAATCCGCTGCAGAAGACTTCTTTAAAGTGTTTAAAAGCAAAGCTGTCACTTTAAGGACTAAGGTGCGCCTGACCCAAGCCATAATATTTTCAATTGCCTCATATGCATACAAAAGCTGTACAATGAATAAGGAAGATGAAAGAAGAATTGATGCTTTTAATTATGGTGTTGGCAAAGAATATTGAATATGTCATGGACTGCCAGAAGAACTAACAAATCTGTCTTGGAAGAAGTACAATCAGAATACTCATTAGAAGCAAGGATGGTGAAACTTCGTCTCACGTACTTTGAACACGTTATCAGGAGGGACCAGTCCCTGAAGAAGGACATCATGCTTGGTAAAGTAGAGGGTCAGCGAAAAAGAGGAAGACTCTCAACAAGATGGCTTCACACAGTGGCTGCAACAATGGGCTCAAACATAGCAGCAACTATGAGGATGGTGCAGGACTGGGCAATGTTTTGTTCTGTTGTACATAGGGTCACTATGAGAGGGAACCGACTTGACGGCATCTAACAACAACAGAACTTTCCTACATCGCTGCTGGGAATGCAAAGTGGTATAGCCATTTTGGAAAACAGTGGCAGTTTCTTATAAAGTTGAAAATACACCTATTATATGCCTCAGAAATCCCACTTCAAGGGATTACACAGCAGAAATGAGTGCTATTAATGCTCGTAACAGCTTTATTCTTAATAGTCAAAAACTGAAAATAACCCAAATGTCCATCAACCGATGAATGGATAAACAAATTATTTCATTGTGTATGTACAATGAAATACACAATGAAATACTGTAGTATCCTGTAATAGGGAACAAACTGCTGATACAGGCAAAAATATGGATGAATCTCAAAAGCATTAAGTAAAAAAATCACACACAAAAGACTACATAGTGTATGATTCCATTCATATGAAATTCTAGAAACAGCAAAACTACAGTGAGAAACATTAGAGTAGTATTCACCATGGGCTGGGGCTAAGACTGGAGGAGGTTAAATGCGCATTTAGGAACTTTTGAGGGGTAACACAAATGTCCTATGACTGACTGTGTTGGTGGTTACACAACTGTACGCTTCTGTCGTCTCATCTGAATTGTATACTTAAAATTAGTGAATTTTATTGTATATAAAGTATACCTCAATAAAGCTGATTTTTAAAGATATCACAAAACAAACAAACAAAAAGTTGCCATCGAGTTGACTACAACTCATGACTATCCCATGTGTGTCACAGTAGAACTGTGCTCCACAGGGTATTCAATGGCTCATTTTTCAGAAGTAGAATGCCAGACCTTTAGCTTGTTTTCATTCTCCTTAATGGAAAACAGCAAAATAATTTAAATGGTTAAGATTATATTAGATATAATCTCTCATTCCTCCATAATCCCTTTTATAATTTCTCATTACTGTGAAACATGTATTTGTCAATAACTTTTTATTTTATATAATTATTTTTTGTTTTTATTTTCCTTGCTTTCCCAGTAGGGTACTCACTGCCATTGAGTCATTTTGTTAAATTAAGATTATTAATAAATGAACATTTTACAGGTAAAACTCTAGTATAATGAAAATTTATGGACTGTTTAAAGTTTTTCAATGAGGCAGAAAAATAAACCTCATGTATATACTAGATAGATACCATATATCACTATTAGTAACAAATTATGCAGTAGTTTAGTATAATTGTGATTTGTTCTAGACCAGCACTATCCAACAGAAATATAATGCAAGCCACTAATGTAATTTTAAATTTTCTAGTAGCCACATTAAAAATGTAAAAAGAAACAGGTGAAATTAATTATAATAACTTTTATTTAACCTATCAAAACTATTATCATTTCAACATATAATCAGTGTAAAATTATGAATGATCTAGTTTATATTTCTTGGTACTAAGTCTTTGAAATCTAGTGCATACTTCACACTTACAGCACATCTCAATTTGGACTAGCCACGTTTCAAGTGATGAATCTGACTAGTGACTGCTGTAGTAGATAGCACAGTTCTAGACTATAGTTTTTTAAAACAGAAACTTGGCAATAAATCTCTTCAGCTTCGTTTATTTATTCATTCAATAAATAGTTATAATAGAGAATACAAGAGATGAATAAGAGACAATTCCTAATCTCTAGTAGCTTAGAGTCTAGTGCCGTGTTCCCAAACGTTTCTGCACGTTAGAATTACCTGGGGAGTTTCACAAATTACTGATGCTTTTGTCCCACCCCCTGGGCTTTGGAATTTCCAGGTGATTCTAATGTGATGAAACATTTGGGAATCACTGGTCTAGTGATGAAATAGCGTTCAGGAAAGGCATCTTAGAGAAATGATATTAAACAATTTGAATACTGAGGCAATACTCATTAGATATACAAAGTATTCCAGGCAGAGAACGCCATAACAGCAAAGGCAGAGGTGTAAAATAGGCTGGTATATAGAAAAATTTGACCTGGATGGAGCATATAAGATCCACAGTAAAAGATGAGGCTAGTGTGGCAGGCAAAGTATAGGCTGTGTAGGGCCTTGTGTACCAGGCAAAGGACTTTATCCTGCAGGAAGTGAGAAGCCATTAAATAACTTTACGAAGGGGATTGACACATGATCAAGTTTGTGTTATGAATAGCCACACACATATTGGTGGCACATGAGATTAGCAACAAAGATCTGTGAGCAGCCTGTTAGCAGGCTGTTAAAACAGTCAAACAGAAAAATTGTAGCTAAGATGGTCATGGTAGAATGTAAGGCTACAACTAGAAACCGGTGGTGAGAGGGGTGGAGTTTGTAAGAGAAATGTGCAGACTTGTTTTGAGGATATCTCAGTATTTTGAGTTTGAAATCTAATTCAATTTCCTCAGAAAAATGTGCGTACACCAATCTTTCATTAACATGTGATAAATGATGCTTTCCTCTAAAAAACACCTAGAGGTATCTAGACAATGAAACAGTTCCCAAAATAACTATCTCCAAGGTCTTGGATTTCACACTGACGTTAAGAGATTTTAAGAAATTTCCTAAGTAAAATTAATGTGCGACATATGTTTAATACATTCACATATATTTAATAATTTCCCTGAAGTAATAATTTCTATAATTCCTAAGGTTCTTAAG
The DNA here is from genome assembly GCF_000243295.1 of Trichechus manatus latirostris. Taxonomy (NCBI): domain Eukaryota; kingdom Metazoa; phylum Chordata; class Mammalia; order Sirenia; family Trichechidae; genus Trichechus; species Trichechus manatus. The sequence goes on from NW_004443965.1 coordinate 18,077,255, forward strand.
CTGGCAGTTTTTAAAAGTTAAATTGTTTTCCGATCTTATGTTATCAAAATTGTGATTTTTTCATTATATCTGCTTTCTGTAGCTATTCTGTGGAATGAAGGTTATAGATAATAGAACTCATATTTTAAAAAATGCAACATGAATATTTTATCTCTTCCCCTCTAGTCAGACTCATGTCTTCCTTCTACCTCCCTCAATGAGGAAGCCTTTCTTGATTGTATTACCAGTTTTCTGAATGTCTCTAAATCTTTTAGGGCATCTGTATACCAAATTTAGCATTCAAAATACTGTCAATTATAAATAGTGCTTAATTATGACTATTAATGATTAATACTGTTTCCCATGAATCAGTCTTATTTCTGTGAATCAGTCTTGTTCTAACCAGTAGAGACTAGTGTTTTTAGAACTAGGGGGAAATGTCTTGTAGCTTTCTTTTGGGCTTAGCACAGTGGTGACTGTTAAACATTTATTCTAACTCAGTGGTTTTTGAACTTTTTTAACCATACAGTATTGCAGGAAATATATTTTTCATATCAACTCAATATACACATATGTTTGGTATATATCTAATATATAAAACTGTATACATAAAGGTGAACCATATGATGGAAGAAAAAATAGAGAGACAACGCTAGGAGCCCTAATACATAGCATAAACAGAATACAAACCATAAGTAACAATGCACAAACACCAGAAGAGAAAC
>NW_004443965.1:18078058-18117115 GCF_000243295.1 Trichechus manatus latirostris
TTTTGGCTACGACAAATCGGATCAGCATCTAATCTCTAAAATCTACAAGATACTGCAAAACTTCAACAACAAAAAGACAAATAACCCAATTAAAAAATGGACAAAGGATATGAACAGGCACTTTGCCAAAGAAGACATTCAGGTGGTTAACAGAGGAAATGCTCACGATAATTAGCCATTAGAGAAATGCAAATCAAAACTACAATGAGATACCATCTCATCTCACCAAGGCTAGCATTAATCCAAAAAACACAAAATAATAAATGTTGGAGAGGTTGTGGAGAGACTGGGACACTTATACACTGCTGATGGGAATGTAAAATGGTACAACCACTTTGGAAATCGATTTGGCACTTCCTTAAAAAGCTAGAAATAGAAGTACCATACCATGCAGCAATCCCACTCCTTGGAATATATCCTAGAGAAATAAGAGCTGTCACATGAATAGATACATACACACTTATGTTCATTGCAGCACTGTTCATGATAGCAAGAAGATAGAAACAATCTAGGTGCCCATCAACGGACAAATGGATAAACAAATTATGGTATCTTCACACAATGGAATACTATGCAACAATAAAGAACAACAATGAATCCATGAAACATAACATAGAGGAACCTGGAGTGCATTATGCTGAGTGAGTTTGGTCAGTCGCAAAAGGACAAATATTGTATGAAACCACTATTATAAGAAGTCAAGAAAAGGTTTAAACACAGAAGAAAAAATTCTTTGATGTTTATGAGGGTGGGGAGGGAGGGAGAGGTATTCACTACCTAGATAGTAGACAAGAATTATCTTAGATGAAGGGAAGGACAACATACACTACAGGGGAAGTCAGCACAATTGGACTAAACCAAAAGCTAAGAAGTTTCCTGAATACAAACAAACATTTCGAGGGACAGAGTGGCAGGGGTGGGGGTCTGGCAGCCATGCTTTCAGGGGACATCTAGGTCAAGTGGCATAACAAAGTTTATTAACAAAATGTTCTGCATCCCACTTTGGTGAGTGGTGTCTGGGGTCTTAAAAGCCAGTGAGCGGCCATCTAAGATGCATCAATTGGTCCCAACCCACCTGGAGCAAAGGATAATGAATAACACCAAAGACACAAGGAAAGTATTAGCCCAAGAAACAGAAAGGGACACATAAACCAGAGACGTCATCAGCCTGAGACGTGAAGAACTAAATGGTGCCCAGTTACCACCAACGACCGCCCTGACAGGGAACACAACAGAGTCCCTGACAGAGCAAGACAAAAGTGGGGTGCAGAACTCAAATTCTAGTAAAAAGACCAGACTTAATGGTTTGACTGAGACTGGAGGGACCCCAGAAAACATGGCCCCCAGACTCTCTGTTAGACCAAAACTAAAACCATTCCCGAGGCTGACTCTTCAGACAAAGATTAGACTAGACTATGGGATACAAAATGATACTTGTGAAGAGTGTGCTTCTTAGCTCAAGTAGATACATGTGACTAAATGGGCAGCTCCTGTCCAGAGGAAAGATGAGAAGACAGAGAGGATCAGGAACTGAATGAAGGGGCACAGGAAATCTGGGGTGGAAAGGAGGAGTGTGCTGTCACAGTATAGGGAGTGCAACTAGGGTTACATAACAACGTATATATAAATTTTTGTATGAGAGACCAACTTGAATTGTAAACTTTCACTTAAGCACAACAATAAAAAAAAAAGTTGAACCGTATGAAATTATTGATTTTCTATTATTTTTGACCTACAACAATGGCAATTTCATACAGTTCAATCTAAATACAATGAAATATATTTTCAAAATTTCATGAAGCAATATTTACCATTACAACATGTGATGCACTCTGATGTTCTCTGGTCTGTACTAATTCATTTAAAAAAAAAAAAAAAAGGCTGAATGAGATACACTATTGATTTCATGACTTATCAGTAAATTACTTCCCCTAATTTGAAAAGCCCTGCTCTAACCTCTAACCTAGAGTCTAGGTTTGCCTCTAGCTTATGCCTTAAGCTAACAGGATGAAATGGATCTTAAAGGCTCACAAATGGCCCAGGGCGCAGAGTAAAAATGAAGGAAAGATGGTGCAACTGCCTGGAAATTCTATGTGCATCCCTGAACACTCAGCAGAATTGGCAATGACCAGAACAAACAGGGAAATTTCAGATTGTGGATTGTAGATTTTGACTAAATCTCTTCTGATTTGCCATAACTAATCACATAATACAGAAGTGATTCAGTATAGTTGACTGATAATGTTCTGCATGAGGGTTGTCCCTCCGGACATAGTGATATGTTTTATAAGGCTCTCTCCAAACTCCTCTCCTGAATCCAAAAAAAACTTTATGTGTAATGCCATATTTCTTCCTACAAAGAGGGGAGGCCCACGGGGAATGTTTCTGTCTACGAGTTCTTTTCTTGCTTTCTAGAAGATCGTCATTAGGCTAGATGGGCTGAAATTTTCCATGCTGCCTAACATTTCTAAGAATGAAAGTTTTCCAGTTCTGTTAATAACTAGTGAAACAGTACAGATGGTAACAGATTACAGACATATTGCTTATATTCTGATTAGGCTTTTAACTTATTAAAAATGATGTCTATGTAAAGATTTTGAACAAAGGCTTAATTATTAACCATTTTGTCAATGAAAACCAGGAAACATGAGTTATTATCCAAATTACTCAACTGTTATGAAACAGATGCTGACACATGCATGGGGAAGTGTCACTGCCAGCATGAAGGTGCAGCTAAATTAAACACATAGGCTAATGTGGGGGCACTAACAATGCTTTCGCCTGATCATTGGTGCTTGAATAGTGTGCATACATACAGCTCCCCCCATGCTTTATGCTACCAACAGCTTTATCTGATGGAACAGTGTTGATAGAACTTGAACTATTGCCAACCCTACTGATGAGAAACAAGGTGGAACAGTTGCTGGCTGGAAGGAATGTTTCCTTTTTAGGAAGTAGCAGTAAGATGATACATGGAAACATGGTTGGAATGGACTATTACAGGTTGCCAATAGAAGAAATGTTTTTTTAGTTTTTAGTAAACAAAGGCTCAAAGAAATTCAAATGAATGACCAATGTATACAAGAAGGTACTCAAACACTCAGATAAAAAACATAAGTCTAAAGGAAATAACAATGGGGCATATGGACATATGTACTAGCAACTGAGCTGAATTCTAGTTGATACAAGATTCAGTTTGGTCTTTTTGCATCAGGCAGGTTAAGCACAAGAAGAACAGAAAAGACAAGAATGAAAGTCCTAAACAGCTGAAAGGCCACAACACTCACCATGCCAATCCAAAACCACAGGCATACTCTGATACCAACATAAAAATCAGATGGAAAAGAAAAAGAAAAAAATATAGCATATTCCTGTCTAACTGCAGGAAAGAAGTAATTGAGACAAGTAACTTTTATAACTGGAAGAGCTAATGGAAGAACAAATAGAAACAGCAGTTTCATAAATAAATATCTTTCTTAAACTCAGCAGATATATTTATTCTCAAATCTCAGACCAATAACGCTTTTTCCTTCATCTGCTCCATCCTCTAATCTCATGTTATGAGAGCAGACACTGCGTCTTCACTGAATAGTGAACTTGAATATTGATCATTCTATTCTCTACAAGTTCTGTGAATATGAACAACTGCTTATCCATGATGCAGTGATGACTGATGTCCCCACCCAAAGGAGCCACAAAATCCAGAAGTGCATTTTGAATGTCAAAGGGAATTAAAATTACTTTTAGTATAGCTTTAGTGTTAGATCTTGAGAACGAATATATCTATTCTGACTTTAAGAAAGATATCTGTTATATGCATTATATAACATAATGTGTAAACATTTATATTACGTATGTCTGTGATGGCTAATTTTACGTGCCAACTTGGCTACACCGTGGTGCCCAGTTGTTTGGTCAAATACTAGTCTAGACTCTGTTATGAAGTAGTTATATGTAATTAAATCAGTAGCTATTAAGTAAAGCACATTACTCTCCATTATGTGGGTGGGTCTCATTTAATCAGATGAAGGCCTTAAGAGCAAAAAGTGTTTATCCAAGGGTGCACTCTGTCTCAGACTATAAATAGACATCTTGCCAGAACTCTCTCATTCTTTACTCTCCCCATTACCTGACCTATGGATTCTGGGACACAAGACTGCAGGAATCTTCAGCCTATTGTCTGACCTACAGATTCTGGACTTGCCAGCACCCAGTGCCCCACTCAGCACCCAGTGCCCCACTCCCCCCACCCCCCGTCACATGAGCCAATTTCTTAAAATAAATCTCTCTCTCCCTCTCTGTATGTACATATGTGTATGTATATTGTTATTGTTGGGTGCTGTCAAGTCAATTTTTAACTCATAGCAACCCCATGTGACAGAGTAGAACTGCTCCATAGGGTTTTCTAGGTTCTAATCTTTATAGAAGCAGATTGCCAGGTTTTTCTCCCACGGAACCACTGGGTGGGTTTGAACCGCCAACTCTTTGGTTAGCAGCCAAGTGCTTAACCGTTGTGCCACCAGAGCTCCTTGTTGTACACATACACACACACATATCCCTCACTAGTTCTGTTTATCTAGAGAACCCTGACTAAGACAATGTCATAGTTAATATACTAGTCTCTCAGCATACTTGATTAATTTAAATAATTCTTCTAGGTAAAAGAGTTTACAAAATATATTTTTCTCTACAAAAATATGAACAATCATGATGGTTCATCTTACTTGATTGATTAAAAGCAAACATTTTATTTAGCATTTGGAGTTTTCATACTGTGATTATGGCTTGCACTGTTGCTAAAGGGCAATTTCTGGTTGTGAAGAGACAGGAATGATGTGGGCAAAATATGGAGGAATCTGATGGCAAAGCAATATGTTCTGCATTCCATTGTGTAAAAAGTACATTCTGTCAGCAAAAAAGATAACTAATTTATCAATTATTGCAAATGTACTTTCAGTCCAAGAAAGAGAAAAGAACAGAATCTTACTTTAAACACCTGGTAATTTTTTTTTTTTTTTTCATTTTGAGATGACAGGCAAAAAAAAAAAGAAGCAGATTCATGATTACTGGTAGTAAAGGTTTGCTTTCTTGGCTCAAATGAAGGATAATGTAGTATTCCAAAAAAACTACTTACTGACTGCTAGACCCATTGCTGTTGAGTCGATTCCCACTAACTGCAACTCTACAGGACAGAGTAGAACTGCCCCATAGGGTTTCCAGGGCTGTAATCCTTATGAAAGCAGATTGCCACATCTTTCTCCCACTATTGACTGTTACTGTTATGAAGATACTATGTTGAGAATAGTCTCTCAGAGGTCACTGGCAGAAACAGAGAGGCCAGTTAGGAGACAACTACAGTAATGCAGGTCATGTCTCCAGTCCAAGGTGGTGACAGTGGAAGTGGTGAGAAGTGGTCAGATTATGGACCCTAGATTTGCTGATCAACTGGATGTGGAGTATAAAAGGAAAAGAAGAGTCAAAGATGACTCTAAGATTAACTGAGCTAGGGAAGATTTGGAAGGAGCAGGTTTGGAAGATAAGCTCCATAGTTTTATTTGGGACATGTTAAATTTAAGATGCCTATTAAACACTTTGGGAATTACTAGCATATAGGTGATATTTAAATCCACAAGAGTGAAAGATATTACAAAAGAAGGAAATGTAGTATAAAAGAGATTGGAGGCCAAGTGAAGAAGGTGATTCAAGGAAGGAGTGATCAAAAGAGTCAAATGCTGGTGATAAATCGATCAATTAAGGTGAGGGCTAAACAGCTGACAAGAAGTCTGAGTGGAGTACATTTAAAAGGGAACGGGCGGAGAGGAAATGGAGATGGTGAGCATGTACATTCTTCCAAGGAGTTTTTCTGGAAAGGGAGGCGGAGCTAAAAAGGGCAGAGGCTGGAGAGGGATGTGAAAACCAAAGGGGTTTTTTTTTAAAATAGAGAAATTACTCCGTATTTGTAGGCTCATGGTAAATGATCCAGTAGAGAGAAAAATTTGATGATGCAGGTGATAAAGAAGAGAACTATTGGGGTGATATCTGCAAGTAGGTGAGAGAAGGCAGGATACAGCACACTAGTGGGATGAACTAGGAGTATGAACAGCTCATCCATAGTTACAGGAGGGCAGGTAAGCAAACAGCGCAAACGCAGGTGAGTGGGTAGTTGTGGCAATAGGATGTTTTTTTCTGGTTGTCTATAGTTAAGAAATCGCACTTTCCTTTGTCCGTGATTGGTCCAGGCTACATGTTCATTCTCAGTGAACCCAGTTTTGGCCAATGATATGTAAAGGGAAATCTGTTAAGTGTTCCGGGACAGATTTTCTTTTCCATAAAACGAAAGGCCCAAGAAGAGAAAAAGTCCTTCTGCTTTTACCTTTCTTTCTTGCTTAAGATGTTGTTGTGTGAAGATGTGATGTATAGAGATGCTGCAGCCATTTTATAATCATGTGGTGAAAATTATAATGTGGCAGGAACTTTACAAATATGGGTAGAATGTAAATCCACCGGCCAGAGATCTTTTTTTTTTGTTTGTTTTATCCTTGATGTATCCAAAGCATCTAAAAGAGTGGCTGTCACTCAATAAATATTTGCTGAACAAATGAACTATGATCAAGATGGGTCATGTCTTTCAGAAACTCACAGAACGTGGGATGGAATAGCAAGTAAAGAGATAATTACACTTGCATGCTCTAGGTAGTAAAATAGTGGTAGTATAGGGTGTTAAAAGGCTGAGGCAGGTTTAGCTACCCTTGACCTCAGAAATGCAATGAACTTTGTCTCATATTGTAGTAAAAGCCAGTTTGCCACCGTTTGAATGTTAATTATAAAATGTTTTGTCCTGTATTCTCTGATACCTTCTTCAGTTTCTTAAAAAAATACATATATATATATACGCACATACACATATTTATTATATAAACTATAAACAAACATTATTATATAACCTTTTATTTTTCCTTAGTAAGACACAAAGAGGGCCATGATCTGGGGTAACATTTGTTTTATTCATTAACTTCATTTTTTTCCCTCTTGTCTCCATCTTTTTTTGACTTTGGAGTACAATCATACTGATGAAACATTTTACCACGGTTATCATCAATTTTCATTGAAAAGCATACAGGATGCCCTGTTTTAAACATTTAAGAATTTCAATGTCTGCTTTTTTCTTCAGAAGAGTTATATTTCTATGTTCCATGCCAGCATGCTTTTTCCCCCCTTCATTTTAACAGATACTATTATCTTTTTCTGTGGAATCATTTTTGTATACCTGAGTACAATGAGCTCCTTCACTATACAACAGAAGATAAAGTATTTACAATCTTATTATATAAGCACACATGTGGCATTACACACACAGGCATAAAATTAAAGCTAAAGTATCCAAAGCCTGGACTAAAACCATATTTATGCTGCTGAAGGCAAGAAAAATTATTTAGTCTATAGCAACATGTAAGTAGCAGCAAAACAAATATTTGGTTGACTGTGGAAAGTCAATGTTTTCATTACTTGTTACAACATAAAAGCTAAAAACAGGCTAACCAAGCACATTCTGACAGCAAATAACACATGTATTCATCAATTTTTTGATGCATATAACACTGTGATTCTTAATTATGGATTGATATGCAATGAAGGCATAACTAACTCTGCCTTAAATATATTAGGTATATCTTATGTCAATTTATTCTTTAAAAATTGATTGCGAATTTTTTTTACTAATATCAGATAAAATACTTGCTGCCCTTCAAAATGCTTTAATCTAGTATGATATATTCAGCATACTAACAAACTTATTGTAATAAACTATTTGTCTATACATGTAAAAAAAATCATTTGATCATCTGCAAAATGGTTACTACTTGCTGAATGCCTGCTATGTTAAGAAGTCTGTACTTGGTGATTTATGTATATTATTTAATATCTTATAATAGATTTATTTATTATTCCTTCTATCTTATAGATAAGAAAACTGAGGATCAGAAATGACTTGCCCAAGATTGCCAGCCCCAAAACAAGAGCAGTAACGAAGCCTACATCTGTCTGACGTAGCAAGATTTTATAAAATCATACTCCTGATAGTACTGCAGAGGGGCTAAAATGTCTCACAGATGTAGTATCTTTACATTTAGCAATTTAATTCCCAATCCCTTTATAAAAATGAAAGTATAAATATACACTATAAATATACATTATTTCTATACTTATATACATATATGTGCAGAGAATAAAGAAGAATGGTAGTGTATACTGCAGTGGCTATTTTTGGGTAAGAATAAGATAATTTTATTGTCTTTGTGCTTTGGCATAAAAATTTTCTACAATAAACATTAAATTTTAAATAATATATTTCTCAGAACAAATGAAGTAACAAAGGAGCAAGGTTTCTTACTCGTGTGGGAGAACACTGCTACAAATATGGGAAGGGGGAAAACTAGAATGTACCCTGTGGTGTGGGACTGTAATTAGACTATCAGTATATCTTCTAGCTCTTGTTTGCTCCCAGAAGCAACTGTATACCAGTAAGAGTGAGCACACCTGGCCCCCATATCTTCATTTCTAACCACTAGTCTCCACTAAAAGAAACCAGTGCTCCTTAGAGAAAATGTTGGTTTCAAGAAAAGTATGAGCCTAGAACATCTTGTTAAGCTAGAAAATGAGGAAGTGCTCAACTAATAATGATAACATTTCAAAACGACACAGGAGCCACCTTGAAGGGGTTCCCACTGGCCAAATAAAAATAAAAATATTTATTTTGAGCATTAAAATAGACAAGAATTATTTTTAGAGTCAAAATAAATAATAATAACAGTCTCATGAAATAAGATTCAATGAGTTTATACTGATATACATAAATAAATGGAAATGAAAGGAAAGCTCTTTCTTATAGTGCAATGAAAACTATAAATATAAAAGTAATGATGGAGTTAGAAAATTATCAGCGCATACTGGACTAATGGGTGAAAGTTTGATGAGGAATGAAATATTTACATAACATCAAAGTATTTCCCCCCAACTAAATTCAATATATTATCCTGGATGTGATCCTGGAATAGGAAAAAATAGCTATAAAGGACCTTATTAGGACAAAAGACAAAATTTGAATTTTGACTCTGAATTAGGTAGTATTATAACCCAAAAACTCCACTGACGTTGAGCTGATTCCGAGTCATAGCAACCCTATAGGACAGAGTAGAACTGCCGCATAGGATTTCCAAGGAGCACCTGGTGGATTCTAACTGCTAAGCTTTTGGTTAGCAGCCATAGCTGTTAACCACTACACCACCAGGGTTTCTGATGGTATAGTATCAATGTTAAATTTCCTGATTTTAATAATTATACTGGTTGCATAAGACAAAGTCCTTGCTTTTAGGAAATATACACTTAAGTATTTAGGGTAAAGACTGATATCACCAAGTTACACTCAAATGGTCAGAGGAAAAAAATTATATATACATATATAGAAAGCAAGAAAGAGAGAGAAGGAGCACAGGTACACGAAGGTCCAAACAAATGTAACAAAATGTAAACTACTGGTGACTAAAGGTAAAAAATGTAGAGGAGTTCATGTTAGTATTCTTGCAACTTTTCTGTAAGTTTAAAATTTAAAAAAAAAGAAAAGAAAGTAACCATCTTTCTAGTTTTAATGCTTTAGTCTCTGGGACCTCTGGAAAGTCAGTTTCTCTAGACTTTAAAAAAAGGGATTTCATTCTATTCAATACATATTCAATGAGCAGCTCATTCATCAGTCCCCATGCTAGGTCCTACAGATCAGCTCCAGGAGTAGTTCTCAGAGTGCGGTCCCTGGGACCTGACCTGCAGCATCAGCCTCATATGAAAACTTATTAGAAATTAGCTCCACCCTACACCTACCTACTGAATCAAAAGGTGATTGTGAGGCATCCTAAATCTGAGAACCACTGATAGAAACACAGAGCAGTAATAGTGGATAAAGTAGTAAACATCTGAAAGAAAGATTATGGAGAACAAAGGTACATGATTTTATACTTAATTTGATATACAGTAAGACACTAGTGAAGGTTTGTGAGCAGAGGAATAATATAATAATTATACCAGGAAGATCACTGGAGTAGCAGTGTATAGAATGGATCACTTCTGGGAGATTCTAGAGGTAAAGACCAGTTTAATTTTCTTATAATATACCAAGAAAGATGTGTTAAGAGCCTGAACTGGTTATGGAAGTAGAAAAGGACAGATGAGAGGTTCTACAATTGGTGAGTGCCTGTTGTGTTGTTGTTGTATGCCATCAATTCGATTCTGACTCATAGCTACCCTACGTGACAGAACAGAACTGCCCCATAGGGTTTCCTAGGCTGTAATCTTTACTGGAGCTGATTGCTAGATCTTTCTCCTGTGGAGGTGCTGGGCAGGTTCAAATTGCCAACCTTTCAGTTAGCAGTCTGGTGCTTAACCATATGCAGTAACCTGTCAATCGATGAATGCAGACTAAGTACAGGGTAAAGAATAGGGGGTGAAGACTGGGGACAAGCTAAGGAAGAGATAAGAGCAATCAAAGGTTACTGAGGTTTTAAGCCTGTATGGTTGATAGAAGTTGGGTCCGAATAAATGAATTCAAGAAACTTCCTATAGCTGGGCCTTTTAAAGGCCAAGGATCCCAGTCTTATAATCCTGTAAAAGCATATTCTTCTAAACAGTGTCAAGTAGGAAGTGGCCATTCCAGTCTTATGATTCTATAAAAGCATGTTCCTCTAAACAGTGTCATGTAAGGAAGTAGTTTTCAGACTTTTAGATTTTAGAGATCTGTAAACATTTCAAACAAAATTTAATGAATCCATTGCTTTTTAATTTTACAAATTAATAACTTTAAAAAACAACTTCTGTTGGCTGTTGAGAGTATAAATTGGTTAAACCACTTTGGAAAACAAAATGGCAATATCTGGAGGAGCTGAATATGTGCATACTCCACAGAATATGGTTTGTGTATAGTGTAGTTACTAAGAACATACATCAGTTGCAGTCAGGGCTCTATCGCTTCCTACCTGTAGGATTTTGGACAAATTACTTAATTGCTCTACAGCTCAGTTTCTTCATATGTAAAATGTGGATAATAATAGTGTCTACCTATTGTTTTGAGGATTAAAGAAAGTAATATATACAAAGCATTTAGAATAGTAACCGGTACATAGCAGTTGGTAAACATTGCTGCCATTATGATCATGATGATTGTCATGGATTGAATTGTGTCCCCCAAAAATGTGTGTCAACTTGGCTAGGCCATGATTTCCAGTATTGTGTGGTTGTTCACCATTTTGTGATCTGATGTGATTATCCTATTGTTGTAAATCCTAACCTCTATGATGTTAATGAGGCAGGATTAGTGGCAGTTATGCTAATGGGGCAGGAGTCAATCTACAGGATTACGTTGTATCATGACTCAATCTCTTTTCAGATATAAAAGAAAGAAGCTAGCAGAAAGACAGAGGGACCTCATACAACCAAGAGAGAAGAGCCGAGAGCAAGTGCATCCTTTGGACCCAGGGTCCCTGCACTGAGAAGCTCCTAGACCAGGGGAAGATTGATGACAAGGACCTTTCTCCAAAGCTGACAGACACAGAAAGCCTTCTCCTGGAGCTGGTGTCCTGAATTTGAACTTCTAGCCTCCTAAACTGTGAGAGAATATATTTCTGTTAAAGCCATCCACTTGTGGTATTTCTGTTATAGTAGCACTAGTTAACTAAGACAATGATGATGGCAACCTAGATCCAGCAATTCCATTTCAAGTCATACCCTAAAGAAAATTGTTTATGTGCACAAAGGGAAATGTACAAGGATATTTTCTGCAATATGTTCTTAATGGGAAATACATGGAAAGAACCTCAAAGTCCATGAACAGGAGATAAATAAACATGAGCTATATATAAGAACCCACCACGTATCTGTCAGTTTGTTATACCATGGGGCTTGTGTGTTGCTGTGATGCTGGAAGCTATGCCTCTGGTATAATACCAGCAGGGTCACCTATGGCGGATAGTTTCAGTGGAGTTTCCAGACTAAGACAGACAAGGAAGAAGGACCTGGTGGTCTACTTTTGAAAAAACTGGAAAAGTGAAAACCTTAAAAACAGCAGTGGAACATTGTCTGGTATAGTACTGGAAAATGAGCCCCTCAGGTTGGAAGGCACTCAAAATACGAGTGGGGAAGAGCTGCCTCCTCAAAGTAGAGTAGACCTTAATGATGTGAATGGAGTCAAGCTTTTGAGACCTTCACTTACTGATGTGGCACTGCTCAAAATGAGAAAAAACAATTGCAATCATTCATTAATAATTGGAATGTACAAAGTATGAATCTAGGAAAATTGGAAGTCCTCAAAAATGAAATGGAATGCATGAAGATTGATATCCTAGGCATTAGCGAGCTGAAATCGACTGGAATTGGCCATTTTGATTCAGACAATCATATGGTTTACTATGCCGGGAATGAGAGATTAAAGAGGAATGGGCATACGTTCATCGTCAAAAAGAACATTTCAAGATCTATCCTGAAGTACAATGCTGTCAGTGATAGGATAATATCCATACGCCTATAAGGAAGACCAGTTAACATGACTATTATTCAAATTTACACACCAAACACTAAGGCCAAAGATGAAGAAATTGAAGATTGTTACCAACTTCTGCAGTCTGAAATTGATCAACTATCCAATCAAGGTACATTGATAATTACTGGTGATTAGAATGCAAAAGTTGGAAACAAGGAAGGATCAACTGGAAAATATGGCCTTGGTGATAGAAACAATGCCGGAGATCACACGATAGAATTTTGCAAGACCAATGACTTCTTCACTGCAAATACATTTTTTCAACAACATAAATGGCGACTATACACTTGGACCTAAGCAGATGGACTACACAGAAATGAAATCGACTACATCTTTGGAAAGAGACGATGGAGAAGCTCAATATTATCAGTCAGAAAAAGGTGAGGGGCCGACTGCGGAATAGACCATTAATTGTTCATATGGAAGTTCAAGATGAAGCTAAAGAAAATTAGACCAAGTCCATGGGAGCCAAAATACAACCCCACCTGAACTTAGAGACTATCTCAAGAATATATTTGACTCATTCAACACTAATGACCGAAGACCAGACAAGTTGTGGAATGACATCAAGGACATCACACATGAAGAAAGCAAGAAGTCATTTAAAAGACAAGAACGAAAGAAAAGACCAAAATGGATGTCAGAAGAGACTCTGAAACTTGGTCTTGAACGTCAAGTAGCTAAAGCAAACGGTAGAAATGATGAACTAAAAGAGATGAACAGAAGATTTCAAAGGGCGACTCCAGAAGACAAAGTAAAGTATTACAATGAAACGTGCGAAGACGTGGAGTTAGAAAATCAAAAGGGAAGAACACGCTCAGCATTTCTCAAGCTGAAAGAACTAAAGAAAAAAATTCAAGCCTCGAGTTGCAATACTGAAAGATTCTACAAGGAAAATACTGAATGACCCATGAAGCATCAAAATAAGATGGGAGGAATATACAAAGTCACTGTACCAAAAAGAATTGATCAATATTCAACCATTTCAGGAGGCAGCACATGATCAAGAATCGATGATACTGAAATTAGAAGTCCGAGCTCCAGTGAAGGCATTGGTGAAAAACAAGGCTCCTGGAATTGATGGAATACCAATTAGGATGTTTCAACAAACGGGTGCAGTGCTGGAGGTTTTCACTCATCTATGTCAAGAAATTTGTAAGACAGCTTCCTGGCCAACCAACCAGAAGAGATCCATATGTGTGCTCATTCCAAAGAAGGTGATCCAACAGGATGTGGAAATTAATGAACAATATCATTAATATTACACACAAGTAAAATTTTGCTGAAGATCATTCAAAAGTGGTTGGTTACAGGAATACATAGACAGGGAACTGCCAAAAGTTCAGACCGGATTTGGAAGAGGATATGGAGCGAGGGATATCATTGCTGATGTCAGACAGATCCTGGGTGAAAGAAGAGAACACCAGAAAGATGTTTACCTGTGTTTTATTGACTATGGAAAGGCATTCAACTGTGTGGATCATAACAAATTATGGATAACGTTACGAAGAATGGGAATTCCAGAACACTTAATTGTCCTCATGAGGAACCTGTACATAGACCAAGAGGCAGTTGTTTGAACAGAACAAGGGGATACTGCAAGTCAGGAAAGGTATGTGTCAGAGTTGTATCCTTTCACCATACTTAAAAATCTGTATGCTGAGGAAATAATCCAAGAAGCTGGACTATATGAGTAAGAACACAGCATCAGTACTGCAGGAAGATGCATTAACAACCTGCAATATGCATATGACACAACCTTGCTTGCTGAAAGCGAACAGGACTTGAAGCACTTACTGATGAAGGTTAAGGACTACAGCCTTCAGTATGCATTGCACCTCAGCATAAAACAAAAATCCTCACAACTGGACAAATAAGCAACATCACAATGAATAGAGAAAATACTGAGGTTGTCAAGGATTTCATTTTACTTGGATCCACAATCAACACCCATGGAAGCAGCCGTCAAGAAACCAGATAATGTATTATGTTGGGCAAATCTGCTGCAAAAGATCCCTTTAAAGTGTTGAAAAGCAAGGATGTCATTTTGAGGATTAAGGTGTGCCTGTCACAAGCCATGGAATTTTCAATTGCCTCATATGCAAGCAAAAACTGGACAATGAATAAGGAAGGCCGATGAAAAATTGTCATCTTGAATTATGGTGTTGGCAAAGAATACTGAATATACCTGGACTGCCAGAAGAACAAACAAATCTGTCTTGCAAGAAGTACAGCCAGAATGCTCCTTGGGAGCAAGGATGGCCAGATTTCGTCTCACGTACTTTGGACATGTTATCAGGAGGGACTAGTCCCTGGAAAAGGACATCATGCTTGGTAAAATAGAGTGTCAGCAAAAAAAGGAAGACCCTGAATGAGATGTATTGACACAGTGGCTACAACAATGGGCTCAAGCATAGCAATGACTGTGAGAATGGCACAGGACCAAGCGGTGTTTTGTTCTGTTGTACACAGGGTTACTATGACTTGGAACTGACTCAAAGGCATCTAACGACAACAATACATAAGGACATGGATAAATGTCAAAAGCATAAAGTTAAGTGAAAAAAACAATGTGCAATTGAATACATACCATCTGGTACCATCTAGATAAAGAAGTATACCAACAATACTATTATTTTCAATGGCTACATACAAACATAAATTGTAAAAGAATAAAAACATGCACAGCAAGGACATACACTCACTTCTAGGTAGTGGTTATTTTTTGGGGGAGTGAGGAATGAAATTGGAGAGTATACATGGGAGTTCTGTAAAGTATATTTCTCTTTAAAAAACAAAAACAAATATGAAAAATTATAAAGATTAATTAGGTAAAAAATAGGTAAATCTCCGTATTTTTCTGGAAAAAAGTAAAAAAAAAAAAGAAAAACGACTGTCCATTAATATGAATAAACTTTAAATACTACTTAAAATTTTTTTCATTTTGAAGTAATTTTAAACTTAAAGAAAAGTTGTAAGAATAATATAAAAAACTCATCATGCATATTTTGTACCCAAATTCACCAAATTTTAACATTTGGCCGCATGTTTTATTATTATTTTTTTCTATATATATATATATATAATTGTTTCTTTTTTCTCAACCATCTGAGAATAGGCTGCATATATCACGGCCCTTTATCACTTAATACTTCAGTTTGTATTGCATAAGAACAAGGATAATCTCTTATGTAACTATAGCACAGTTACCAAATTCAGGAAATTAAACATTGATGTAATACTTCAGTTTACCATCCATATTCCAATTTTATCAAACGTTCCAGTAATGTCCTTTATAGCATTATATTTTCCTTTAGTCCAGTATCCAGTCCAGGATCATGTATTACATTTAATTTTGATGTCTCTTTAGTCTCCTCAGCCTTTCTTTGTGTATCATGACATGGACATATTTTAACCATACAGGGCAGCTGTTTTTCTAATTGGGGTCCTGGTGGCACAGTGGTTAAGTGTTTGGGGGCTAACCAAAAGGTCAGCAGTTTGAATCCACCAGCTGTTCCTTGGAAACCCTGTGGGGCAGTTCTACCCTGTCCTATAGGGTCACTATGAGTTACAATCGACTCGACGGCAAAGGTTTGGTTTATTCCTTAATTGGAGCCCTGGTAGAGCAGTGGTTAAGTGTTTGGCTGCTAACCAAAGGGTTGGCAGTTCAAATCCACCAGCCACTCCTTGGCAACCCTATGGGCCTGTTCTATTCTGTCCTATAGGGTTGCTATGAGTCAGAATTGACTCAATGACAACAGGTTTTTAACAAGTATTCCTTAATTTGGGTTTGTCTGACACTCCCTTGCAATTAGATTCAGATCCCTAGCCAAAACACCATATAAGTTATATTTATTCCTTAACAAGGTACCATCTAGACACATGGTGTCCATCTGCCCTTCATTGCTGATGTTAATTCTGATCATTCATTTAAGGTGTTATCCGGTTTCTCTATTATATAGAAAAATATTTCATATATTTCCCATTGCAACAATAAGCAATCAGTGGAGAACATGCAAATGTACTGCTCCTCCTTAAACATTCCCCTAGCATTTAGCATCCATTGATGATTTCTGCCCAAACCAATCTTTACTATGAAAATGGTCATTTTCCAGCTCCACCACTCCCTTCACATTTATTAGCTGGCACCTTACTGTAAGGAGGAAACTTTCCTTCTAAGTATTCATTCATTCATTTATATCACTATGGACTTGTGGATTCCTATTTTTTCTAGTGGTTTAAACTTCATTGCTCTCCTCAGTTATTTTATTTTACAATTTTTTATTGCGATAAAATTCACATAACAAAATTCACCATCTTAAAGTGCACCGTTCAGTGGTTTTAAGTATATTATTCAGTATAATGCTGCTATAAACATTCATGTACAACTTTTTGTTTGAATACCTGTTTTTAATTCTCTTGGGTGTATATCTAGAAGTGGAAGTGCTGGATCACTTGGTAACTCTATGTTTAACTCTTTGAAGAACTGCTAAACTTTTTCCAAAGTAGCTGAACCATTTTACAATCCCACTAGCAATGTATGAGGTTTCTAGTTCTCTACACCCTTGCTAACACTTTATTTTCATTCTCTGTCTCTCTCCCACTGTGTCCCTCCCTCCTGGCCTTCCTTCTCTCTCACTCTCTCTCTTTTCCCCTTTATTTATTTAAATTATAGCCATCCTAGTGAGTGTAAAGTAGTATCTCAATGTGACTTTGATTTGCATTTCCCTGCTAGGATGTTGAGTATCTTTTCATATGCTTATTGGACATTTGTTTATCTTCTTTGAAGAAATGTCTTTACCCATTTTTTAAATTAGATTGTTTATATTGTTACTGTTGAGTTGTATAGCCTCAATTATTTGAAGCTCTATCCCAGATTTGACCCATGGGAGCCCTTTCAAGATGCCTCCTATGTTCCTTTGACATTACAAGATTATTTTGGAGCACTTCCCACTTTCTTGCACAACAAAGTGTTCCGATCTTGGAAATCAGCCATTTCTCCAAAGAGCTCTTGTTCTTTATGGTGGGAAATGGTATTAGAAACCAATATCTGGGTGCCAGGTGTACTCATTGCTACTGATTCTTTGATTTTAGGCCTTTTCAGCAGTCAGAGGTAGCAAGAAAAAAAATATACATATGAAATCATAAGTTTATGTAAATCTAATCTAACACCACAGGATTTTTCTATGTCTTCTCTCATTCCATTTATCTCCTGGCTCCCTACAATATCAATACATGTATTCATTTACTAAATCTTCTAGTATGCATAAAATAATTATATAATTAATATGTTTATAGCACTAAAAAAGAAACAAACACTAATAAGAGTTCCAGATTTGTTTACTGTTCTTTTTAGATGAACACAGTCAGAATAATGTGTTCAAAGTTTGAAACAGTAATTTTCTCTCTTTCATTTATCCTTTATCAGTGTTATGTTATTCATTTGAAATATAGTTGGTTTCTTTGTTTCTGTTCGCACTCAGTTTTATTTTTTCTTTCCCATGCTTGCTGATTTAATTTTGTTTTTTTAAATATATAGATCATTAATACATTTCCAAAAGTCCTTGAGGACGTGGAACCAGGGATATCACTGCTGATGTCAGATGGATCCTGGCTGAAAGCAGAGAATACCAGAAAGATATTTACCTGTGTTTTGACTATGCAAAGGCATCCAACTCTGTGGATCATAACAAATTATGGATAACACTGTGAAAAATGGGAATTTCAGAACACTTAATTGTATTCATGAGGAACCTATACATAGATCAAGAGGCAGTCATTTGAACAGAACAACAGGATACTCTGTGGTTTAAAGTCAGGAAAGGTGTGTGTCAGGGTTGTATCCTTTCACCATACTTATTCAATCTGTATGCTGAGCAAATAATCCAAAAAGCTGGATTATATGAAGAAGAACGGGGTATCAGGATTGGAGTAAGGCTCATTAACAACCTGTGTTATACAGATGACAAAGTCTTGCTTGTTGAAAGGGAAGAGGACTTGAAGCACTTAACTGATGAAGATCAAAGACTACAGCCTTCGGTATGGATTACACCTCAAAGTAAAGAAAACAAAAGTCCTCACAACTGGACCAATAAGCAACATCATGATAAACAGAGAAAATACTGAAGTTGTCAAAGATTTCATTTTACTTGGATCCACAACCAACGCTCATGGAAGCAGCAGTCAAGAAATCAAAAGATGTGTTGCACTGGGCAAATCTGCTACAAAAGACCTCTTTAAAGTGTTGAAAAGCAAAGATGTCACCTTGAAGACTAAGGTGCGCCTGACCCAATCCATGGTGTTTTCAATCGCCTCGTACGCATGTGAAAGCTGGATGATGAATAAGGAAGATCGGACAATTGACACCTTTGAATTGTGGTGTTGGCGAAGAATATTGAATATACCATGGACTGCCAAAAGAACAAACAAATCCATCTTAGAAGGAGTACAACCAGAATGATCCTTAGACGCAAGGATGGCGAGACTATGTCTTACATACTTTGGACATATTATCAAGAGGGACCAGTCCCTGGGGGACATCATGCTTGGTAAAGTAGATGGTCAGCGAAAAAGAGGAAGACCCTCAATGAGATGGCTTGACACAGTGGCTGCAACAACAGGCTCAAGCATAACAACGACTGTGGGAATGGTGCTGGACCGGGCGGTGTTTGTTCTGCTGTGCAAAGGGTTGCTATGGGTCAGAACCAACTCGATGCCACCTATCAACAATAAAATACATTTCCAAAAGTCAAAACTACACAAAATGAAACTCAAAGTGTCACTGCCTCCTCTATTCCTTCCACCCTATTTCCTAACTTCCCACCCCTTGTAAATAACCAACTTCATTGTTTCCTGATTTATTCTTTCTATGTTTCTTTTTACAAAAGAATGTGTGTGTATTTATGTGTGAGTGTGTATCTATATCTATATACCATATGCTGTTTTGCACTTAGATTTTTCCATTTACTTTCAAAGAATAAAAAAGTTAAGATCCTAAAAAGGCATTTTATGAGATAGCCCTGGGAAGGAAGTGGTAAACTATAACTTCTTCTCTGCCTTTACTGAAGTCCTTCCCCCAATAATCCCCATTAGCCTTGCAAAACAGAGACTTCTAGTAAAAAAAAAGAAATCTGAAAATTGAGAACCAGCAGAGTTGTCATTATCTAATATTATATCGTATATTTTTCTGTGTTTTTAAATGTTTATTTTTGGTATAGAAGAGTAAAAAAAAATTTACAGCGAAGCAACTGGGATCCCCATGTTATAAGGAGGCTGTGATCGTTAAGGTTGTTTGTTATCTTGGCTGGGGCATGATTCTCAGTGGTTTGGCAGTTATGATGTAGTCTGACAGTCATATAATGATGTAATCACCTCCATGATGAGATCTGATATAATGTGATCATCTCCATGATGGAGTCTGCTGTGAGTAGCCAATCAGTTGAAAGGGAGTTTCCGTGGGGGAGTGGCCTGCATCCAATATAGGTAGACTTTCTGGCAAGGCTTGTGGGCTTTTGCTTGCTCTTGATCCTGCAGCTGGCTCCCGATTCATCTGACCTCCTGTTCTTGGGACTTGAGCTAGTAGCTTACTTGCTGTCTTGCCTGCCTTTTGGAATTTGTCAGTTGGGAGAAGCCCCCAGCCTGACCCAGGGACTTGGGACTTTCCAGCCTCTACAACCACATGAGCCATTTCCTTGATATAAATCTCTTTCTATACATATTTATATGCTTTACTGGTTTTGCTTCTCTAGAGAGCCCAGGCTAAGACAGAGGCAATGGTGATGAGAAAAAGAATCAAGCTCCTCAGGGGAATATGAGCACTGAGAAAAGACAGTGAGTATGGATGACTATTGACCTTTAAATGTACAATTTCAGTAGAGTTGTGAAGTTAAGAACATAGATTTCAAGAAGTGACTAGGAGCTGTAAGCAAGAAGAGTCAGTTAAGACTACTCTTTTCAGAAGTAGGTTCAATAGTGGAAGGCAGAGTTTGGAAGGTATTTCAAAGAAGAAAAAGTGTTATAAAATTATTGTTAAAGTTAGGGGAGAAATAATAAGTGTCTAAGACAGAGGAGAAAAAGTTAGTGGATATGGAGAGACTTTTGCAAAAGAACAAGAAGAACAGCAAGCTCATGAACACTGTGGGAAGAGTGGGGGGTGGTGATTTAGCTTTGGAAAGAACCAGGGTCACGTTGTCCTGAGACTAAACACAGACTGGAGAAACGTGTGGGGAAACAAAAATTCTGTGGCTGAGAGGAGTAAAGTTAAGGAAGCTCATGTTAGTTGACCTTTTCAAAAAAGTAAAGATGAGTTAATATGTGAAAAGCAGGGGCAGGGAGGCAGGGTTGGCACTGGAAATGTGAAGACTGTGGAAAAAACTGCCACAGAGAAGCTATGTGGAGAATACAGTACAGAAGGAGCACTATAAATATGACTGTCTGTATACTGAAATTTCTTCACTTTTGAGAGTTTAATAATGTAAAGTACACTTACCTACATTAAAATTGGTGATGTCAATGTAAAATAAACTCTTTTGATTTTTCCCTATTTCAGTGGAAGACTTGCCAGATTTATTAAATGATGTAACTGTTATGAAACTGTTGCCATCCTTCTATTATTGAACAAAAAATTTTAAGCTATCCCATAAAGTCACAAAGAATATATCAAACTCAACTAGAATTTGGACTTTAAAAAATACACTACTTCCTAAATGTGAATAGAAATATGTGTATCTGTGATTATATATATATTCTATTTACATGTTATTCTATGCTAGTAATAATAATATAAGTTATATTATTAATTCTATTCACTATAATAAGTACTTAACAAGTTGAATAGACTTAAAAGTTCAGTATTCAAGAACCATTGTTATTACATAGCAAAACTCACTATTCTTTGGGAATAATTTTTAGGAATATCTCTCGATTATTAGAATAAAGCCAGGGAAGCCTACTGCTCATAATATAAAATGGTGGCTAATCCCAGCTCACAGAGAGATTAAAAAGAAAGAAAGTTAAAAAGCTGAAAAGGGATTCTTTGGAATAACTCTGGGAAGGATGTAGTATATTATGCCCTTTCCCTTCCTTTATTTGAGGTTTGTTGTTAGCTGCCATTGAGTTGGCCTCCAACACATGGAGACCCTAGGCACAATGAAATAAAATGCTGCCTGGTCCTGCACCATCGTCACGATTTGTTGTGGATCAGACTGTTGTGGTCCATAGGGTTTTCACTGGCTGATTTTTGGAAGTAGATCCCCAAGCCTTTCTTCCTAGTCCATTTAAGTCTGGAAGCTTCCCTGAAACCTGTTCAGCATCATAGCAACATGCAAACCTCCACTGACAGACAGGTGGTGGCTGTGCATGAGATGCACTGGGCAGGAACTGAAGCTGGGTCTTTTGTGTGGATGGTGAGAATTCTACCCCTGAACCACCCACCCCCTAACAATTTCCTTTCCAATGTTAATCTTAGAGCACAGAGATTTATAAGCAAACAAACAAAACAAACTTTCTGGCAACTGAAAAGCAGTAGAATTATCATTATATTGCGCATTTACTCCTTTGCAGCCTGTCCTTCCATCTCATGCCTGACCAGAATGCAAGCCCCATCATGGCAGAAACTTCACCAGTTTACTCTATTTTATCCTTAGTGCCTTCAATAATGCTTAGAATATAGTAGGTACTTGATAAATACAGACTAATTAACAGAAAATCAAATATAGACTCCTAAGATATGTAAGAAAAAAAGCAAGTCTAAGATAAATAGGTTTTTATGATATGAGTGAAACTGCATTGTGAATTACTAAGAATTGACTATATTGTTGTGGTTAATTGCTATAGAGTCGATTCCGGCTCATGGCAACCGCATGTGTGCAGAGTAGAACTGCTCCATAGGGTTTTGAAGGCTGTGACCTTTTAGAAGCAGATCACCAGGACTGTCTTCCAAGGTGCCTTTAAACTAAAAAAAAAAAAAAAAAACCTGCTGCCATCGAGTCGATTCCGACTCACTGTGACCCTAAAGGATAGAGTAGAACTGCTCCATAGACCTTCCAAGGAGTGTCTGGTAGATTCAAACTGCTAACTTTTCGTTAGTAGCAAACTGCAAGCCTTTCGGCTAGTAGTCAAGTGCTTAACCATTTCAGCCACCCAGGGACTCCAGAACTGACTATACTAGGGTCAAAAGTTTATAAAATTCCTTATTAAAGTAAGGTGAAAATTTTGCCTCTAGTAAAATAAACAGGTTTAAAGCTTCATAAATAATGTACATTTAGTTGAAATTATGTTTAATTCAATGTAATTAATATGGTGAGCCTTCAATCTATGATATAGGTTGATGTAGAAGATTAATACAAGGCAGAATATGGCAAGCAACATATGAAGTTCACTGGGATATCCAGGTAAATGTGTTTCAAAATGTATGTCTGAAGCTTTGAGCAAGAAATGAAGATCAATAAATCATCTTTCATAGGAATCAGCAACCACATCTTTTGTGAGATTTTAGATAAGGTCATGAGGAGTGTGGGAAAGGTTATGAGAAGTGGACGTGTTTGAGACGGAACATGAAGGATAGAAATTCCATAGATAAAAATGGTAAAAGATGTTAGGCCAATGGAATTGCATAAGCAACATGACACGGAAAAGAAAGTAGGTGCAGTCAAGGATCCATCAGGGAAGTTTGGGGAGAATATGGAATCTGTCTGGGGAAATAATGGAAGAAAGGACTTGACATCTGTATCATAACAGACTTTGAGGATTGTATATAGTTCACCAGAGAGTAGGATGGGCACGGATCAAGGGTTTTGCTTATTTTATCTGATTTAATCCTTTCAATATTTACGTGAGATTACGGTATTACCACTGCAGTGGACCTCTCTCCACACCCCTGAGTCCATGACTCTGGTGGTGCTGACTGTATCTCTGGTTTGAAAAATGGCATGTGATTCAGGACTGAACAATTGGAGCCTGTAACTCCCCAGCTACAGTAATAGATTTAGGGGTGGATACGCACATGACCGAATCAGCAAAAGTGAGGTGCTATGAAATTCTTGTTGAGACTTCTGGGACAAAGGCAAGCATTCTTTCCAAGTGGCTTACAGTCTGGGAAGATGTGAGGAGTTTCTATGTCCATTCAATCCCACCGGGGGTGGCGGGCAATTTGTCTCAGAATGGTACAAATAAGGGTGTGTACATGGAGGCACAATATCCACAACAATGGACTGAAACATACCAACAATCACGAAGATGGCACAGGACTGGGCCATGTTTCAATATACATGCATTCACATTTTCTACTGTGCAGTGCAATGACATTGGTTACATACTTCACGCTGTGTCACCATTCTCACTATCTCTACCCATATTGTTTCATTACCATTAATTTGGATTCTCTGCCCCTAAAGTTCTCATCTGTGAGATTAGCCACTTGAAACCGAAAGATTTTCAACTGGTAGAACATCATTCCCATTTTACAAATGAAGAAACTGAAGATTAGAGAAATTAATAATCTGTCCAAGATCACATAGTTAATAAATAACAGATTTATAGCTCTAACTCATATCCGGTGGCTCCAAGCCCATGCTGCACCTATAATTTTTTATTTTTTGAATTTTTTGTACATATGTGTGCATGTATGCCCAAGAAAGAGCAGAGATAATGAGAGAGAAAATCGGAACTTAACTTTGGTTGGTTTATTTTGATACATAAAAATAATAACTACCACTCATTGAGCAGTATGCTAAGTGTTTTACACAAAATTTCTATACATGCCAACCATTACCAGCTTGTCTATACCCACTTCTAATGGAATCTTTCTTGTCCATGACTGTTACTACCTTTATTAGCCTCAGAAGCTTGGGTAGGGCTAGCGTGTGATCCATGTATGCTTACCAGGGACTATGACTTGTGTGGCCAATCAAAAAATGAGCTAGACCAATCAGATTCCTTTCTTGGAAATATGGTACACTAAATCAATTGGTGGTAGGCAAAAGGATGTGAACATTCAGAGCCAGGGTGATCATTTGAGAACATGTGCTATAGAAAATTCTAGAGAATAAACTGTGAATAAACAGAAGACTGTGAATGGAAAGAAGAGTAACAGAGCAGATGTGCAAAGAGAAGCAGAGATGCCATGAGAGAGGCAGATCACATAGCTCTGGTGAGGAGCAGCCTCAGTTTCTGATCACATTCTACATCCATACTGTTTGGTTCCTGCCTTTGGGCAAACATAAGATTTCACTGTATGCTTACAAGAATCCCTCCCTATACTTAAGCTAGTTTGAATGGTTCTTGGACCATGAAACCAATAAAGTATAGCCTAGAACAATACATTATCTTAGTAAATTATCATAGCAGTGCATGAGGTAGTTATTTTCCAGATAAAAAAACAGGTTCAGAGACTTTCAGTAAACTTCTCAAGGGATACAAGTAGTATGAGATGAAGCTAGGATTACAACTCAGATCTATGTGTCTTAACTCCACAAGTATAGGACTAGCTGGAATAGGAAAATACTAGAAACAAGGAAACCAATTAGGAAGTTAGTACAATATTTCAGGGAGAAGTAGTAAGAGACATATCTAGAGCAATGGATGATGTAACAGAAATGAAGGGACAGATTTCAAAGACATTGTAGAGGTAAAAATTTATAAGGTTGGCTATGGGGGTAGACCTGAGGGGTGAGTAAAGAATGGAAGAAACCAAAAGTGGTACTAGATTTTTTAATTTGCCTGACTGGAAGAACAGTGGTACCATTAATAATAGCAATAGGAAAATTAGCTTACGGGGCTTGTTTTTGTGGGGGAGACAATACACTTAATTTTGGTCACTATTAGTTTTAAGTAAACATGTTTAAAAAGGGAGTTGGAAATGTGAGTCTGAAGCTTAGAGGTAGACAGATAGCTTTGGGAATTATTTGTAAATAAGTGACCTCATTGAAGTCTTTGTAAAATTCAGCAAATCTTTATATAACTACAGTAAGAGAAAAGGAATTCAGTATTGCACAAGAAAAAAGCTTTAAATTAAGTGATAAACACTATGTTTAATCCTAAAAACAGATTGTTTAGATTTCTAATTTTACTATGTCCACTATTTATGGTGACCAATTTACTGGGCCCAAAGGACAAAATGAAGCAACAAAATCTAGTTATTGAGTTCTATATAGTCAGCAGGACAAACACACACATACTACACACACACACATACACACACACACACTTAAAACCTTTTTATTTTTAAAGGATATAATAATAAAGTTTCAAACTGTACAGCAAAAATATATGGAAATAACATAATAAAAATGACTTGTCTTTATGCCCTGCATTTCTCCATGAAGTTTAAAATCCTTTAACAGACATTATCTCATTGTTTTAGGAACTGTTATGAAATAATCTGACATTTATATAACACCATTCATTCTCAATAATTCCACAGGGATTTACAAACCCTGGAAGAATGACTTTGTTGATGTCCAATGTGCAACCACTGAAAGATGGGGATGGAGGTGTGAATAGAGAAGTGGACACGACTGTGGTAGATGTTCGTGGAACACAGCAGTAATATTATGCAACCATTTAAGAAAGGAAGTGAAAGACAATATTAAACTGAAACCATGAAGAAAAAAGAGCAGGAAAGATCCAAGCTAAGATTGTGTTACACTTGTTAAATCTGAGAAAAATATTAACACTGACTGTTCTTATTTTCATTTTTGTATCTCATTAGAATAATACATGGAGCCCCAGTGGCACAGTCATTAAGAGGTTGGCTGCTAAACAAAAAGGTTAACAGTTCGAATCCACCAGCTGCTCTATGGAAACCCTATGGGGCAGTTCTATTCTGTCCGATAGGGTTGCTATGAGTTGAAACTGACCCAATGGCAATGGGCTTGGTTTTTTTTTTTTTTTTTTAAGAATAATATATAGATACTTTGAAGATTCCAAAAAAAAAAAAAAAAAAAAGAGTATCATCTGCTAAATCAAGAACTCTATTTTCTACGGTGCTTTTGGTGCAGTAGAAGTCTCTTTCCCAACTGTCAACTACATCCAGGATGCTAATTTATCACCGATTTAAAATATTTTGGGGGCTATATTTTTTGAAGACTCCTTCCTTCTTTCTTCTGACTGAGACTAGGATGCTGAGAAACACTCAACTGGAAAAATAAAAAGTGTTTTTTTTTAAATTTTTAAAAAGTTTATTGGGCTAATAATCCTCTCTCCCTTCCATTGAAAAATTAACAGAGTTCAGTTTTCCTGAGGCAACTGAGGTCAATATAATAATGCACATAGAGAAGACACCTTGTCAGATTCTCTACTTAGACAAGAAGTATGCTAACAAACGCCAAAGGCTGTAGTGCCTCAGTATTGTCTCTTCTAGTCATAATATACATGAAGGGGCCCACAGAAGATGGGTAGTACCTTGGTTGGGCACATGGGAGAAAGTAGGGAGACTGCAGGCGAAGACCTGGATATCACAAAACACTGCAAAAGTAATCTCCCAGACCCAAGTCATATGGCTATGAGGGGACATAAACTTTATATGTGGATTGCAATGCCAATTTTCCAGAAGAGTAAGAACCTAAGCCTTACAGCTATATGAAGGCTTTGACTATCTCTTTAGCCAACTCAAAGTGTGGTCTAAATCTTTTACACTTGTTAATTTTTTATATGCTTATTTTATCAGTTACTCAGAAAAAGTGTGTTAAAAATCTCCTACTCTGATAGATTTGTTTACTTATTATAGGCCTATCAAGTTTTGCTGCAAACATTTTGGGTCTGTAATACATTTTGCCTTGAAGAGTTGATTGTTCAACAAATTTACAATGTATTGCATGTAAATGGCATCTTCATGCACCATCTTCATTATTATTGGTATGCTCAAGTCCATTGTTGCAGCCACTGTGTATTTTGAGTGCCTTCCAACCTAGGGGCTCATCTTCCAGCACTATATTGGACATTATTCTGTTGTGATCCATAGGGTTTTCATTAGCT
Source organism: Trichechus manatus latirostris (assembly GCF_000243295.1). NCBI lineage: Eukaryota > Metazoa > Chordata > Mammalia > Sirenia > Trichechidae > Trichechus > Trichechus manatus. Next base: position 18,105,609 of record NW_004443965.1, read on the forward strand.
ACTTTTCTGATGTAGATCGCCAGGCTTCTCTTCCTAGTCTGTTAAGACAGGGGACTCCATTAAAACCTGTCCACTATGGGTGACCCTGCTGGAATTTGAAATACTGTGGCATAGCTTCCAACATCATAGCAACACGCAAGCCACCACAGTACGACAAACTGACAGACAGGTGACAGAAGAGAGCCACTCTAATCCAGTCTGACCCATGGAGAAAGATGTGGCAGTCTGCTTCCATAAAGATTTACAGCCTTGGAAACTCTATGGGGCAGTTCTACTCTGTCCTTTAGGGTCACTATGAGTTGGAATCGACTCAATGGCAGCAGGTTTGGTGTCTTTCTTTTTTTTTGGTATATTGAAGATAATATTTTGTCATGCCCTGCTTATTGCTGTTGAGAAATCAGTTTTCATTTTTTTTAAAGGTAAACAGTCTTTTCTCTCTGGCTGCTTTTAAGATCTATTTGTATTGAATGCTCTGAAGTATTATTATGATGTGTCCAGGTCGGATTTATTTTTATTTATCCTCTTATGGATTATTTTAAGGGCTTCTTTACTCTGTGAATTGACCTCTTTCATGAGTTCTAGAAAATTCTCAGCTATCATCTTTATTTGTCCTCTGATTGCCTTCTGGAACTTGATTAGACCTATATTAGACTTCTTTCTCTTCTCACAGGTCCCCTATCTCTTTGAGCTAAATTATCCACAGTATTTTCAATTCTTTTAGTTCACTACTGCTCTTTCAGCTATGTCTAATTTGCTGTAAACATACTGAATTTTTACTGTCAATTATTGTATTTTTCATTTCTAGGATATCTCTTTTTGTTGTTTTGAACTCTGCTTGTTCTTTATATTTTCAAGCCAATCATATATTGGAATATATTACATATACTTATTTTATAGGGTCTGAATAAAATCAGAAGTTTTTGTGAGTCTGATTCTGCCATCTGTTGTTTCTACTGGCTTTTGGTCAGGATGCCTGGATTTTTTTTTTTTTTTAAATTCTGAGTTGCTCTTTTTTTTTTTTTTAACTTTCTTTGAGGACTGGTAATGAAAGTAGGTTTCTTCAGAAAGGATTTGTTTGCTTGTATCAGACTCCAGCGGGCTCTAAGGATCCAGGACGATTTCAAACTAAACTCTTGGCTGGAGGACTCTTAGGCCACCCAAGTAGGCTGAATTTGGGCTCCAAACCGGTGGGAAGGCTGCCTTGTGGCTAGAGTTCCCAGGAGACATTCTTGCCCCAAAATATTCTGTTCTGTGATTCAATACAGGCAGTTTGTCTTGTAGTGTTCTGATGGGGGTGAGGTGACAGCTTATTTCTAATTCTCCTGGCACTATGGATGAGGGCCTTTGGACCCCCAACTATAAGGGATAGTCTTTTATTAGACCCCTCTACCTTGAGAAGACCTCATATTTTGCATTCTCTCTCATAAACTTTGTGAAGTCTCAAAAAACAATGTTAAAGTTCACCAATTTAGCAAACGTTCTTGGGTTAAGGCCAGACTTAGAGTTCCACTTAACCTTCTCTTAGTTTACAACTTTACTTAATCTCTGGTTTAAGAATTCCTTGCTTTCTTACAAAGTCATACAAGCATATCAAAAAATGGTTTTATATTATATCCAATGCTTTTAGTTGTTTTCAGTGGGATCAGTTTGAACTCCTAACTTACCATGTTGCCAGAAATTGATGCTTTCTGTAACATTTAAATTTTGTCATTCACTACAAAATTAGACGCTCAATCTTTGAAAAGGTACAACCTGTTGATGACAATACTGTGCTCTCTAAAGGGCTCTAGGTTTGTTGAGGGTATTTTAGAAACAATTATTCTAGCCAAACCCAAACTGCATTTTAACAAATACCATAAAAGCTTTACAGACTGGATCTACTTAAGGTTGGACTGAATTTGAAGAACAGAGTAGTGGAAAGATAGCTGGATTGGAAGCCAGGAGATGTGAGTTCTAGTTTTACCACTTATCTGTGCGACATTGGGCAAGCCCGTTAATGGGCTAGCCTTTGGTTTCCTACCTATCTAATGGAGGGGTAGGGCTGGATGATCCTTTCAGGACCAAAACTTTGTGACAGTTGCACAGAAGAATGCAATGTAAATAAATGAAGCACACTCAAGGTCAGAGTTTTTGATGCTCAAAACATTCCTGAAGGCTAGCCTACTTTCACATTTTAAACATACTGCAGCATAATGTTTTAAACAAGCTTGCATTCTGGTGTGGTCATTTTTCCTAAAAAATAAATCAATATAAACCATTTTGGTTCTTCAATTGATTCTTAATATTTTGACATCTTGTTAGTTCTGAGAACTTCACTATTGCGTTTATTCCTTCTGCATTTCAAATTCTTTTAATACAGCTATTAATATAATTTAGGGATTATCTGATTTTTGCATGAAAAAATTAACACTCAAAAGCAGCAACTGTACTATCTGCCAGGAATTTATGTGAATATTTTGAAAACATAACCATTTAAAATGTTAGCATATTATGTTAATCATTAAAAAACAAAACAAAACAACAGCCTAATACCACACAGGTTAAACTGTCTCAAGTAAAGTTTTAATGCAACAGATTCACAGATTTACACTATAAAGTCGTGAAAAGAATATCTTTTTCAAATTTGATTAAGTGCTGCAAGATGTTGAAGAAACTCAGCACTCATATGTTTGATGTCATTTTTGGCAAGACTACAGAAAACGTCACATAAAAGAAAAACATCTTACTTAAAATAAGGGCTTGATGCGGTCTGGGATAGTTAACAACTTCATTCCCAAAAGGGAACATTGTTTATAAGCAAACTTTTAATGACAATATTAGTTACCCATTTGAGACATTTTAAATACCAAAACAAAACAATAAAAAACACCACCACACATACACACACATACATCCCCCTCATCTCTTTTACTTCTATAAAGTGGTAAATTTGTAATTATTTCAGTTTAGGCTCCAAATATCTAATATAATTCTAATGTTTCCTTGCAGGAGTGGCCACTTGAGAAATGGAGAGGTGGCAGGCTAGCAGGCAACATCAGTTTAAAATTATTTATTGTTTTAATGAATGAGAAGTATAGATAATTTCCATCAGCAATGGAAATACAGTCCTGAGTGTCAGTGCCTCTATATCTTCTAAACTCCAGAACTGAAAATGGTGGGAATTTTCCATCTCCCAACTACATTTATATGGTCTTTAATCCATCATCCTCTATATCTTACTCTGACTAATGTGACAGAATTAAGAGGAAGAAATACCCCTTAGGCAAGATGCCCATTTAAGTATTACTGGTCAATTTCACTTGCTAATTACAAGATTTCCAAGTACAATTAAAATAAACAAGAATTACAAAACAAAAACATTATGGGGAAAAAACAGATGTATGTTTCTGGCATAAAGGTTAAGAAGTCCAGAAAAATATACATCACAAAGTTAATCATGGTTGTCTTTGGCTCTTTACTTTTATCCTTTATGCTTTTCTACGTTTCTGATTTTCTTTCCAGTAACCATGTTATTTTATAATTGGAAGAAATAATAAAGCTTTTTTTTTTTTCCCCAAAGAGAAAGTTATGGCTAAAGACTAATACTTACCTGTATCAATTAACAGACCTGCTTTTACCTCGTCAGGAATGGCACAGATATTAATAATAGGAGGACAAATACTAGTTCCTAAAAATATAGTTAAAGACTCTTGCCAAACTACCTACATTGACTTACATCAATCATCAGGCAGAAGGAATGCTAATGCTTATGAGAACACTATACTAAGACAGTGAAGGGATGCAGTTATACCGACAATCTAATACATTGATTTTTCAAAGTAGCAATAGAGGCAATTAGCCACACATTCCATTTCCTCCTCTGTTTCTGACTCTCCTTCTTCCTCTGTTGTTCCAGGCAAATAGAGACCAATTTTTGTATGTTGGATAGCCACTTGCAAGTTTTTAAGACCCCAGGCACTTTGCAACAAACTAGGAGTAGAACAGAAACACCGAACACTATATATATTAGGTCAATTACCTGGGATGTCCCATGAAACCATGACCTTAAACCTCCAAACCAAGGAATTAAATCCCATGAGGTGTTTGGCTGTACATAAGCAGAATGTATGGCTAATTGCCTCCATGAATAACTGCCCCCTCTGCCATGAGATCAGAAGAACTGGATGGTGTCTGGCTACCATTACTGAACATTTTGATCAAAGAGTCTACAGAAGAATCCTGATTAAAAAAGGGAAAATGCAGAACAGAATTTCAAAGTCTCATGGAATCCAGACTTTCTGGAGCCATGGAGGCTGGAAGAACCCCTGAAACTATTTTCCTGAGATAATCTTTAAACCTTAACCAAAAATATTCCCTGAAATCTTCTTAAAACCAAACAATAGCTTAGCTTAACTATTAAAGAATGTCTGCGTGAGTATTGTGCTCTTTTAAGATCTAGCTATATGGTATCAAATTGACAACAGCAACTTGAAAGATTAGATAGGAAACTAAAGGGGCAGTAAGTTTGCTAATGAAGGAGGAATAACTTGGGAAAGGAGAATGAGAATGGTTGGACAACTCGAAGAATATAATAGATGTCAACTAAATTGTACACATACACATTGTTGAACTGGTGTATGTTTTGCTGTGTATATTCTTAACAACAACAACAAAAATAAAATAAGTTATAATAATAATAAGAAAACAAAAAAGGAGCAAAGAATGAGTCCTAAGCAATTACTAGGAGGTCTGCAAGATGGCGCAGAATCAAGATACAAAAAAAGTATGGATTGGTTTGAGTTTATTTTTCACTGTACATAAAAATTAAGTATGTCCCATAATGTATAAAGTTCTCAAAGTAACTCAAGAAGATTTGATCACAGTGACTAGTGAGAAAGTATGAAATGAACTATCCAAAAGAGAACAAAGTACTTTATGGACTCTCAAATTAAAGATGATTAACTCTTCTTCACTTTACTAAAAGAACAAATTCTTAATCTAATTGTAAGGGTATGTACACCTTTACATTTGTTATCTATCTTTAAAAATCTTTATTATTTTTTAAAATGATGAACGTCACTAAAAAAAAAGTACCATTAAAAACATGTTTCCTAGCAACACACATTTAATACAATCCCATTCAAGAGACTGATTGTCCTAGTTCAGAGTTGATGCTTTATTTTTCTAATACTTCTAGGAAATGAGATTTATCACACAATTGAATATTCCAAATAAGAGAATATGATCTTCAATTCATTAAAGTGATTAATTTTTTAACCACATAGGATAGAATCATTGCCCATTAAACAATAATAAATACCATTTAACCTTTTCTTAATGAATCAGGGTCATTACAATGAGCATCAGTAACGTTATCTTTTAACAGTGACGTCCTCTTAGAGTATACTGAAGTATCCACAACAAATGGATCCATAATATTTGACTACTACATTCCTATGTTTCCTTCTCTAGTGTCCAGTGGCTGCCAGAATGAGTGTCTGTAGCTGGGCCTTTTTCCTCATTTTTTTTTTTTTTTAACCGATTGGTTATTAAATAGCATGTTAGAAAGGTCCAAAGGCCAGCCCCGGCCCTGGCTTTATTTTTTGCTTGTTTATTCTTTATTATATTTTAAAATTATGAGATATAATTCACATACCATTAAAATTATCCTTATAAAGTATAGTCTCCCTTATTTTTAATTTTCTAGCCTTTAATCCATTTTGAGCTTTGAGACCAGATAATCAATTTGTTAGCATCAGGCCCAAAGTAAGACTAAATAGATGGTCTGAGGCTTTCTATGAATCAAGTGCAAATATACTTTTATTTTTCCACATAAATAACATAAAAGATTAGCACACAGATTAACAGTAGAATCGAAGGAAAAATAGGTCAGATGTTTTTAGCCTCCAAGAAAAATAAATGACAACTCAAGGGTACCTAGAGAAAGTTAACTGCTATAGAAAAAATGAACAGTCTGCTCAATAAGAGGAATTAATTCAACATGGTATCAGGCACAACACAGAGCTAACATTCCAAAAGGGTGTCTGTTTCTTATAAAAACCAAGATTAAGCTAGTTTAACATTATATGTTAGATAAATGAAAAGTAGTAAAAAACTATATACTTTTGCAACCTATCAAGCCTGAAGGACCCCAGTCTGGCTTAATCCAGTATTAAAAAGATAGTCTGAAGAAACATGAAATGGCCCAGTGCAACTTGAGAGGTACTAAGCTCCTTAGGGATGTGTTTCATGAAGAGGCTTTAAAATTCTTTCTTGATTTATAAGCTCAGATTGCTTTTCCTCCTCTAATTTCTGGCACCAGTCATAGAACAGGTATTGTCTGCTTAGAACTTTGAAAAAAGGATCTGACACCTTATTTCCCTAAAGCTGATTAGAGAATATGTCCAAACCTGTATCTCTATATGACCATGTTCAGTTTGGTATTGGTTTTGATATGAAGAAACTTAAAGAAACCTGGAAAGGACTTAGAGACATAATTTAACAAAAAGGATTATATAGTTTATTAAAGAACTTGACAGAGCCAACACAGGAAACCAACTCTACCCCCAATTAACTATCAATCTTATTCAGAATTTATTACACCAACAACAATCCTATGCACAGGCCTGGATGATTTACAGTGAGACTAAAGAGACTCTAAGGCTGTAAACAGGATTGTCCTGCAGTACATCTCTTTTGACATCATTGGTATCTAAAGTAAAATACCACATTCCTTGTTTACCTAAACTGGGGTATTAGAAACTACTGTAGAATTTGTATTCAGCTAAGAAATTAAACTATTGAATTTTAAAGAGTCAAATTTCATGCTATTAAAAAAAAGTTAGTTATATGACTGTAATGATGTTTCATTCCTTGATGTTCTATTTGCTTTAATCTTCAAAAAGTAAATACATGACAGATAAATGGCAAAAATTATATGAAGTTATATTCGTATATGAGGGCAATGGTGGTTCAACGATAGAATTCTTGCCTTCCATGCAGGAGACCCAGGTTCGATTCCAGGCCAATGTACCTCATGAGCAGCTGACACCATCTATCAGTGGAGGTTTATGTGTTGGTGTGAATGCTGAACAGGTTTCAGAGGAGCTTTCAGACTAAGGCAGACTAGGAAGAAATATCCGGTGATTTACTTCTGGATAACAATGGTCTGATCCGCAACTGATCATGGGGATGGTTTCACTCTGTTGTGCATGAGGTCACCATGAGTAGGGGGCCAACTTGATAGCAGCTGACAACAACATATTCATATAATGTTTTTATTACTAAGAAGTATAATTATATCTATTATCTGATAATAATCTTGTGATATAAGGAATAGCAGACCTTATTATCTTTCAATTTATATATTGAGAAACAGATGGATCCAGATTTTAAAGTAACTTGCCTAAGAGGCAGGGCCAAAGTGGCAGAATAGACACTTCATGTTGTCCCACTTACAACAAAGACCTGAAAAAAACAAGTGAATGGAATATATATGACAATCTAGGAACCCTAATTATCAAAGAGAAAGCTGAAGAATCAGACAGAGTGGTAGGTGGAAGGAGAGACAATTCAAAAACAGAGGAAATGAGGACTACAGTTCATGAGATTGCCGGTGTCCTACTAGCTGAATCTGCACAAAGCACACAGGCTGAGGCAAGCAGCAACATCCCAAGCTGAAACTCACCCCATCTGGTGCAGCCAAGCAGCAGCGAATCTGCATGCACCTCCAGAACCAAAGATGAGCGACACCAGACCTGTGAAAGTTAAGTGCAAGCACCCAAATCACCACACATGCTGGCACCCTAAACCCTCGCCACAAACAGAACTCCAAACTCACGGCAGCTCTAGAGGCACCTGCCTGCCCCTTTGCCCAGCCACTGGCGAAGGAGGTCCATGTACTTGCACCACCCATCACCCCCACCTAAGTGCCTTGCAGGCCAATCCAACACCGCATTCTTTCCTTAGCACAAAATGAGCAGAGCATCCATCTGAAGTCTAATTTCGCCTGTAGCAGCCAAGTGGGAGCTGCACATTTGTAATGTTTGACACCACCCTGCCCCCTAAGAAGGAGCCTCATCGTGAGTCTGGCAGTACTATCCACTCCATTTAGCCACCTAGAACAGGGGCCTGAGAATTAGTAGTGCCTCCCAATCCCTCCAGCCAATGGCACTGGGCGCTTAAGGACTGGCCGCACCACCCCTACTACGTGCTCTAGCGGACAGGGCACGTCCTCCAGCCAGGCACAGGGTGGGGGGGCAGACGTCAGCCAACTGCCTTGCCCTAAACGTCGCCCCCCCACCCCCACTGCAACCATAGACCTGTGCCTGCTCCAAACACACCCAAGCAGCCCTGACCGGGGAGGACTGTAGGTGAGAGTCTCCACACCACACACTTGGTGACCAATGACCCAAACACCTGTGCCCCAAATAACCACATCCCCTATAAGAACAGTGAACAAAGTTCCAGGCTCACACACCTACTAGCTGCTCTGACCACCTGGAGACGGGACGTGAGAGCTTCAACGATGGCATTAACCAGAGTAGCACACAAGCCCAGCATACTTGGACACATCAAAACAAAACAAAAATACAGGATGTAGTAAACAAAAATTCAATAAGTAAATATAATAACTTATTGTGGTGCAGTGGTTAAGAGTTACGGCTGCTACCCAAAAGGTTGGCAGTTCAAATCCACCAGCCATTCCTTGGAAACACTATGGGTCAGTTCTCCTCTGTTCTATAGGGTCGCTATGAGTTGGAATCAACTCAACGGCAACGGGTTTGGTTTTATTGATGCCTTGGAGACAACAGTCTATATCAAATCACATAAAAAGCAGGTCAGGATGGTTCTAGCAAGTGACCAAAATAAAGAACCAGAAAACCTCCTGGAGGAAGATAAGGCAATGGAACTACCTGATAAAGAATTCAAAAGACTAATATACAGAGCTCTCCAAGAGATCAGGAAGGAGAACAGGCAAAACTCAGACCAAATCAAGGAACACACAGACAAAGCAACAGAAGAATTCAGGAAAATACAATAACAAAACAGAATAAAAAGGCTCCTAGAAACCATATGGAAACAGCAACTAGAAATCCAAAAGATTAACAATAAAATTTCAGAATTAGACAACTCAGTATGTCATAGGAGCAGAACTGAGACAATGGAAGTCACAATTAGTAAGATTAAAGACAAATCCTTTGACACCAATTTGTTTAAGGAAAAATCAGAAAAGAATGAAAAAAAAAAAAAAAAAAAGAAAGCCTAAGAACTACGTGGGACACTATCAAGAGGAAAAACCTACGAGTGATCGGAGTATCAGAATTGGGGAGGGGAGAGAAAGGGAAGGGGGACACCATGGAAAACACAGAGAGAATTGTTGAAGATTTGCTGGCAGAAAACTTTCCCAATATGAAAGACGAGAAGATATCTATCCAGAAAAGACCAAAATGGATGTCAGAAGAGTCTCTGAAACTTGCTCTTGAACATTGAGTTGCTAAAGCAAACGGAAGCAGTGATGAAATAAAAGAGCTGAACAGAAGATTTCAAAGGGCAGCTTGAAATTCAAAGTAAAGTATAATAATGACATGCACAAAGACCTGGAGATAGAAAACCAAAAGGAAAGAACACACTCAGAATCTCTAAAGCTGAAAGATCTGAAGAAAATTTCCAAGTCTTGAGTTGCAGTATTGAAGAATGCTATAGGGAAAATATTAAACACCGCAGGAAGCATCAAAAGAAAATGGAAGGAATACACAGAGTCACTATACCAAAAAGAATTGGTTGACGTTCAAGCATTTCAGGAGGTAGCATATGATCAGAAACCACTGTTACCGAAGGAAGAACTCCAAGCTACACTGAAGGCATTGGTGAAAAACAAGGCTCCAGGAATTGATGGAATACCATTGGAGATGTTTCAACAAACAGATGCAGCGCTGGAAGTGCTCACTCATCTATTCCAAGACATTTGGAAGACAGCTACCTGGCCAACAGACTAGAAGAGATCCATATTTATGCCTAGTCTAAAGAAAGGTGATCCAACCGAATGCACAAATTATTAAACAATATCATTAATATCGCACGCAAATAAACTTTTGCTGAAGATCATTCAAAAGCAGCTGCAGCAGTATACTGACAGGGAATTAACAGAAATTCAATCTGGATTCAGAAGAGGATGTGGAACCAGGGATACCAGTGCTGATGTCAGACGTATCTTGGCTGAAATCAGAGAATACCAGAAAGATGTTTATCTGTGTTTTATTGACTATGCAAAGGCATTCAACTGTGTGGATGATAACAAATTATGGATAACATTGCGAAGAATGGGAATTCCAGAACACTTAACTGTGCTCATGAGGAACCTGTACAGGATCAACAGGCAGTCGTTCAAACAGAACAAGGGGATATTACGTGGTTTAAAGTCAGGAAAGGTGTGCATTCCTATTCAATCTGTATGCTGAGCAAATAATTCAAGAAGCTGGACTATATGAAGAAGAACGGGGTATTAGGATTGGAGGAAGACTCATTCACAACCTGTGATATGCAGATGACACAACCTTGCTTGCTGAAAGTGAAGAGGACCTGAAGCACATACTGTTGAAGATCAAAGACCACAGCCTTTAGTATGGATTATACCTCCATATAAAGAAAACAAAAATCTTCACAACTAGACCAACAAGCAACATCATGATGAATGGAGAAAAGATTGAAGTTGTCAAGGATTTCATTTTACTTGGATCCACAATCAACACCTATGGCAGCAGCAATCAAGAAATCAAAAGACGCATTGCATTGGGCAAATGTGCTGCAAAAGACCTCTTTAAAGTGTTAAAAAGCAAAGATGTCACCTTGAAGACTAAGGTGCACCTGACTAAGCCATGGTGTTTTCAACTGCCTCATATGCACGCAAAAGCTGGACAGTGAATAAGGAAGACGGAAGAATTGACACCTTTTAATTGTGGTGTTGGCAAAGAATATTGAAGATATCATGGACTGCCAAAAGAACAAACAAATCTGTCTTGGAAGAAGTACAACTAGAATGCTCCTTAGAAGCAAGGATGGCAAGACTATGACTCACATACTTCGGAAATGTTTTCAGGAGGGATCATTCCCTGGAGAAGGACATCATGCTTGGTAAAGTAGAAGGTCACAGAAAAAGAGGAAGACCCTCAAGGAGATGGATTGACACACTGGCTGCAACAATGGGTTCAAGCATAACAACAATTGTAAGGATGGCACAGGACTGGGCAGTGTTTTGTTCTGTTTATACAGGGTCGCCATGATTCAGAACAGACTCGATGGCATCTCACAGCAAGGCAGGAATAAATAAAAGAGGGAATAGAAAAACAATTGGAAGAATCAACAAAACCAAAAGTTGGTTCTTTGAAAGGATAGACAAAATTGACAAAACACTGGTCAAACCGACAAAAAAAAAAAAAAAAAGAGAGGATGCAATTACCCCTAATAAGAAGTGAAAAGGGTGACATCACAACAGACCCAACTGAAATAAAAAGGATTATAACAGAATA
>NW_004443965.1:18117215-18151113 GCF_000243295.1 Trichechus manatus latirostris
ACAACAGACCCAACTGAAATAAAAAGGATTATAACAGAATACTATGACAAAATGTACCCAAAACAAATTTGAAAACCCAGAGGTAATGGACAAATTTCTAAAAACATACTATATACCTAAACTAACACAAACTGAGGTATAAAACTAAACAGACCCATAACAAAAGAAAAGATGGAAGAGATAATCAAAAATACTCCCAACAAAAAAAAGCACTGGACCCTGTGGCTTCATTGGAGAACTCTACCAAAGTTTCAGAGAAGGGCTAAAACCAATACTATTCAAGGTATTTCAGATAATAGAAAAGAAAGGAATACTCTTGAACTCATTCTATGAAGTCAGCATAATCCTGATACCTAAGCCAGGCAAAGACACCAATGGGCCACAGTCTGTCAGCCATACAGACACCAGCTCACTGCCGCTGGTGTCCACCCTGCCCCCATTGGCTGGCCTCTTCAGCGCCATTTTCTTTTTTGTTTTCTGTTTTGTTTTTTTTGTTTGTTTGCTTGTTTTTTTGGCTTTTTTTTGTTTTTGTTGCTTCTCTCTCCTTTCCTTCATTTCCTCTCTCCCACCCCGTTAGCACCTTGTGACGTCCCCTACCCTTCTTAACGGGCTGTGATTTTTCGGTTTGCTTTGTTCTTTTTTTTTCTTTTCTTTCTGTTCTTTTCTCTATCTCCTTTCCTTCCTTTCCTTTCTCCTGCCCACCCAGCCCTGTGCACTGCCCCGTACCTTCTCGAGGAGTCATGCTGCACTGCTCAGCTGGAGAGTTACTGCACACAGCCTCCCCAGCTCCTGATTGGCTCCCTCAGTACCATTTTATTTATTTATTTATTATTTGTTTTTCTTTTTCTTTGTTGTTGTTTCTTCTCTCTCTCTCTTTCTTTCCTTCCTTTCTCCCAGCCACGGCAGGTTGTGCTGTACTGCTCGGCTAGAGAGCCACTGGCACATGGCCTTCCCAGGTCTGCGCCACCTCCACAGACTGGCTCCCTCAGCGCCATATTTTTTATTTTTCTTTATCTTTCTGTTCTCCCTTTAACTTCTCCCTCCCACCTAGGCCATGCACTGCCTCTGCCACTTCCTGATAAGCCATGCCATACTGCACGGTGAGAGAGATATTAGCTCACTGCCACCCCAATCCCGTCCCTCCCACAACGGCCATCTCCCCCCACCATATTTATTTATCTTCGTTGTTGTTGTTCTTATTTTCCTTATTTTTTCGTTTGTTGGTTTCTTCTCTCTCTTTCCCCTCCTTTTTCCCCCTCACCTAGTCCTGTGCACCAGCCATGCCCCTTCTTGACAGGCCTAGCTGCACTGCTCACTAGAGAGGTAATGGCACATGGCCTCACCAGGTCTGCCACACCCTGAACTGTCAAATCCTACCATGCCACCATTTTTATTTTTATTTTTTGCTTTTGTTTCTCTCTCTTCTTTCTCCTTTTTCACTCAACCACTTAGCTCTGCACATCACATCTTTCCCCTTCCCTACTGCCTATCTAACATGCGCCGTGCCACTGAGTGGTACTGGCATGGTCCCCCGGACCTCACCCTACACTGCGCCTGGACCCACCCTGTTGCCCCCAGTTTGTGCTGCAAACAATCCATCCCCGCCCCTCCACACCAGCTGGACCCACCTTACTGCACCATAGCTGAGTGACCAGCCCTGCCCACTGGGACAAGGCGGTGAGAAGTCTCCCGCCCAGAGGCGATCAAGCAACAAAACACACCCAGCCTGCCTGTCCAGACATAACTAAATAAAACGAAAAAGCAGGATGAAACAAACAAATCTACAACCAATAAATGAAGAAAATAACTACTGAACATCCAGGGACAGCAGACAATATCAAAACATAAAAAACAGGACAGGATGGCTCCAGAAAGCAACCAAAGTAAAATACCAAATGACCTTCGGGTAGAGAAAAAGGCACTGAAACTACCTGATAGGGAATTCAAAACTCTAATATTCAGGGTTCCCCAAGAGAGGAAGGAAAATGCAGACAAAAATAAGGGGAAAATACACAAAATCATGGAAAATACAAATTGAGAGAAAACATAGATAAACCAATAAAGAATTCTGGAAAATAATACAGGAACAAAATGTCAAAATAAACAAAGGCAACTAGAAATTATACAAAAACAGCAATTTCAAATTCAAAAGATAAACAACAAGATTTCAGAAACGGACAGTTCAATAGAAGATTTTAGAAGCAAATTTGAAAAAATGGAAGACAGGATCAGCGAAATTGAAGACAAATCCTTGGATACCACCCACGTTGTTTGAGGAAAAATCAGAGACAAGAATAAAGAAAAATGAATAAACCCTGAGAACGATGTGGGATACAATCAAAAGCAAAAATTTGCATGTGATCGGAGTTCCAGAACAGAGGGAGAAAGCAGAGAGGATCACTGAAGATTTGCTGACAGAAACTTCCCTAATATCATGAAAGATGAAAAGCCGACCATCCAAGAAGCTCGATGAACCCCCATTTAGCATAGACCCCTAAAGAAAATCACCAAGACATATCGTAATCACATTCCCTAAAACCAAAGACAAAGAAAGGATCCTGTGAGCTGCTTGAGAGAAATGAAGAGTCACATATAAAGACGAAACAATAAGATTAAGCTCTGATTACACAGCAGAAACTGTGCAGGCAAAAAAGGCAATGGGATGACATATATAAAAGTTTGAAAGAAAACAACTGCCAGCCAAGAATAATATATCCTGCAAAACTCTCACTCAAACATGATGGCGAAATTCAGACATTTCCAGATAAACAGAAATTAAGAGAATATGTAAAAACCAAACCAAACTTAAAAGAATTATTAAAGGGAGTCCTTCGGTTAGAGAACCAACAACATCAGACAACAACCTGGATCAAGGACACAGACAACATCAGCCAGATACCAACCTAGGTAATGAACTCTCAAGGATGGAACAAAACTAAAAGATTTACAACAGGGAACCATAGAGGTCAATCTGTAAACGACAACAATGTCAGAACGATAAAAGTGGAAATAAACGTTGTAGGTATAGAACCTTCAAATGGAGAGGAAGTCAAGGTGATATCAAGTAATGAAAGACTGGTTTAAACTTAGGAAGATGGGGTAAATTTCAAAGTAATCACAAAGAAAGTTAACAAACCTACTCATCAAAATAAGGAAAAAACATGAAGTCTCAGTAAACACAAAATCTACAATAACGAAAGAAACAAACAAAAAGATCCACAAACAAAAGGAATTAAGCACAGAAGAGGAACAATGAAAATGTCAGCACCAAAAAAAAAAAGCACTACAAAATGACAGCAATAAACTCACGCCTATCAATAATCACACTGAACGTAAATGGCTTAAATGCACCCACAAAGACACAGAGAGTGACAGAATGGATAAAAAAAAAAAAAAAACAACAAGACTAATCAATATGCTGTCTACGAGAGAAACACTTTAGAAACAAACATAAATATACTAAAAATCAAAGGAAGGATAAAATACATTAAGCAAACCGCAACCAAAAAAGAGCAGGAGTGGCAATACTAATTTCAGATAAAACAGACTTTAAAACAAAATCCACCATAAAAGACAAGGAAGGACACTATATAATGATTAAAGGGACAATCCACCATGAAGACATAACCATAACAAATACCTATGCACCCAATGACAGTGCTCCAAAATAAATAAAACCAACTCTAATAGCACTGAAAAGAGAAATTGACAATTCCGCAATAATAGTAGGAGACTTCAACACACCACTCTTGGTAAAGGATAGAACATCTAGAAAGAAATCCAACAAAGATACAGAAGAACTAAAGGCCACAATCAACCAACTTGACCTCACAGTCATATATAGAACACTCCACCATACAGAAGCAAAGTATACCATTTTTTCCAACACACATGGAATGTTCTCCAAAACAGACCACATCTTAGGCCACAAAGCAACCCTCAACAAAATCCAAAACACTGAGATAATATGAAGCATTTTCTCTGCTCACAACACCATCAAAGTAGAAATTAACAACAGGAAGAAAAAGAAAAAGATACATAGAAACTGAATAACACCTTGCTTAAAAACCACTGGGGAAGAGAAGAAATAAAAAATGCAATAAAAAAATTCCTAAAATCAAACAAGAATGAAAACACATCATACTCTGGGACACAGCAAAGGCAGTGCTCAGAGGTCAATCTAAGCAACAGATGCACACATTAAAAAAGGGGAAAGGGACAAAATACAACTCAAACAAACAGAAAGAGAACAGCAAAACAAACCCACAGCCACCAAAATAAAGGAAATAATAAAGATCAGAGCAGAAATAAATGAAATAGAGAATAGAAAAACAATAGAAAGAATCAATAAAACCAAAAGTTGGTTCTTTGAAAGGATCAACAAAATTGACAAACCACTGGCCAAACTGATTAAAGAAAAACAGGAGATGACACAAGTAACTCAAATAAGAAATGAAATGGGGACATTACAACAGACCCAACTGAAATAAAAAGGATCATAACAGAGTACTATGAAAAATTGTACTCCAGCAAATTTGAACACCTAGAGGAAATGGACAAATTTCTAGAAACACACTACCTACCTAAACTAACACAAACTGAGGTTGAAAATCTGAACAGACCTACAATAAGAGAAAAGATTGAAAAGGTAATAAAAAAAACTTCCAACAACGAGAAAAGCCCTGGCCCAAATGGCTTCACTGGAGAGTTTTACCAAACATTCAGTACCACTCAAACTATTTCAGAACATAGAAAAGGAAGGGATAATTCTGAATTCATTCTATGAAGCCAGCATAACCCTGATACCAAAACCACCAAAAAAATTACAGAACAATATCTCTCATTAATATAGATGCAAAAATTCTCAAGAAAATTCTAGCCAATAGAATTCAACCACATATAAAAAAAAAAAATACACCACGACCAAGCGGGATTCATACCAGACATGCAAGGAGGCTTGAACATTAAAAAACAATCATGTAATCTAACCCATAAATAAAACAAAAGAACCACATGATCATCTCAATTGATGCAGAAAAGGCATTCGATAAACTCCAACACCCATTCCGAATAAAAATTCTCAATAAAATAGGTATAGAAGGGAAATTCCTCAACATAATAAAGGGCGTCTATACAAAACCAACAGCCAACATCATTCTTAATGGAGAGAGGCTGAAAACATTCCCCTTGAGAACAGGAACAAGACAAGGATGCCCTTTTTCACCACTCCTATTTAACATTGTGCTGGAAGTCCTAGCTAGAGCAATAAGGCAAGAAGAAGAAATTAAGGGCACCCAAATTGGTAATGAAGAAGTAAAACTATCCCTATTTGCAGATGATATGATAATATACATACAGAACCCAAAGGACTCCACAATAAAACTACTGGAACTACTAGAAAGATTCAGCAGAGTAGCAGGATACACGATAAACATACAAAAATCAGTTGGATTCCTATACACCAATAAAGAGAATTACGAAAAGAAAATCAGGAAAGCAATATCATTAATAACAGCCCCTAAAAAATTAAAATACTTAGGAATAAATCTAACCAGGGATGTAAAAGACCTATACAAAGAAAACTAGGAAACACTACTGTAAGAAACTAAAAGACACCTACATAAATGGAAAAACATACCATGCTCATGGTTAGGAAGACTCAACATTGTGAAAATGTCAATTCTACCCAAAGCAATCTACAAATACAATGCAATCCCAATCCAAATACCAAAGCATTCTTTAACGAGATGGAAAAACTAATCAATAACTTTATATGGAAAGGAATGAGGCCCCAGATACGTAAAGCACTATCAAAGAAAAAGAATAAAGTAGGAGGACTTGCACTACTTGACCTTAGAACTTACTTATACATCTACAGTAGTCAAAACAGCCTGGTACTGGTACAATGAAAGACACGTTGACCAATGGAACATAATTAAGAAACTAGATGTAAATCCATCCACCTACAGTCACCTGATCTTCGACAAAGGCCCAAAGTCCATCAAATGGGGAAAAGACAGTCTTTCTAACAAATGGTGCTGGCAAAACTGTATGTCCATCTGTAAAAAAATGAAACAGGACCCATTCTTTACACCATACACAAAAACTAATTCAAAATGGATCAAAGACCTAAATATAAAACCCAAATCATAAAGATAATAGAAGAAAAAGTAGGGTCAATGCTAGAGGCCCTAATACAAAGCATAAATAAGATACAAGCCATAACTTAACAATACACAAACACCAGAAGAAAGGTTTTATAACAGGGATCTTCTAAAAATTAAACACTTATGCTCATCAACAGACTTCACCAAAAGAGTAAAAAGAGAACCTACAGACTAGGAAAAAATTTTTTGGCTATAACATATCTGACAAAGGTCTAATCTCTAAAATCTACAGGAAAATCCAACACTTCTACAAGAAAAAGACAAATAATCCAATTAAACAATGGGCAAAGGATATGAACGGACAATTCACCAAAGAAGACATTCAGGTGGCTAACAGACACATGAGGAAATGCTCGTGATCACTAGCCATTAGGAAAATGTGAATCAAAACTGCAGTGAGATACCATCTCACCTGGATATTACTGGCACTAATCAAAAAATAGAAAATAACAAATGTTGGAGAGGCTGCAGAGAGCTTGAAACTCTTATGCACTGCAGGTGGGAATGAAAAATGGTACAACTATTTTGGAAAACAATATGGCACTTTCCTAAAAAGCTAGAAATAGAAATACCACATGAACCAGCAATCCCACTCCTAGGAATGTATCCTAGAGAAATAAGAGCCATCACACAAACAGACATATGCACACCCATGTTCACTGCAGCATATTTATAATAGCAAAAACATGGAAACAACCTAAGTGCCTATCAACAGAAGAATGGATAAACAAACCATGGTACGCATACACAATAGAATAAAAGGCAACAATAAAGAATCCGCAAAACATTTTACAACATGAATGACTCTGGAGGGCATTATGCTGAGTGAAATAAGTCAATTACTAAAGGACAAATACTGTATGAGACCACTGTTATAAAAACTCATGAAAAAGTTTACATATAGAAAGAAAAAAAAGCTTTGATGGTTACTATGAAGGGGAGGGATGGGGAGAGAAAAACACTAACTAAACAATAGATAAGTGGCAACCCTGGTGAAGAGCAAGACAGTACACAATACTGGGGAAGTCAGAACAACTTGACTAAGGCAAAGTCATGGAAACTTCATAGACATATCCAAATGCCCTGAGGGACTGAATTACTGCCCTGAGGGCTGAGGTCCATAGTCGCAGGGGACGTCTAGCTCAACTGCCATAACATAGTTTATAAAGAAAATGTTCTACATCCTACTTTGGTGAGTAGCGTCTGATGTCTTAAAAGCTTGTGAGCAGCCATCTAAGATACTTCACTTGTCCCATCCCATCTAGAGCAAGGGACAATGAAGAAAACTAGATACAAGAGAAAGATTAGTCCAAAGGACTAAGAGATCCCAAGTACCACAGCCTCCACCAGACTGAGTTCAGCACAACTAGATGGTACCTGGCTACAACCACCGACTGTTCTGACAAGGATCACAAAAGAGGGTCCTGGACAGAGCTGGAGAAAAATGTAGAACAAAATTCTAACTCACAAAAAAAGACCAGACTTATTGGTCTGACAGAGAATGGAGAAACCCCAAGAGTATGGCCCCCGGACACCCTTTTAACACAATACTGAAGTCACTCCTGAGGTTCACCCTTCAGCCAAAGATTAGACAGGCCCATAAAATAAAAGGACACTAAATGGGCACACCAGCCTACGGGCAAGGACAAGAAGGCAGGAGGGGACAGGAAAGCTAGCAACGGGGAACCCAATGTCAAGAAGGAGATAGTGTTGACATGCTGTGGGGTTGGCAACCAATGTCACAAAACAATATGTGTATTAATTGTTTAATGAGAAACTAATTTGCTTTGTAAACTTTCATCTAAAATACAATTGAAAAAAAAAACCTATGGAGCAGTTCTACTCTGCACACACAGGGTCGCCATAAGTTGTAACTGACTTGAAGGCAACTAACAACAACAACTGTAATTACAATCTTAATACTTCCCTATTTATGTTTTGGGAAGATGTTCCAAAGCATTTTTATAACAATTAGTGTTACATAAAAATCACCAGTATTATTACCAAAATTACAATTTAAATACCAAAATTAATATATTTTTCCTAGAAGCTGGACTACATGAAGAAGACTGCGGTATCAGGATTGGAGGAAGACTCATTAACAATTTGCGATATGCAGATGACAGAACCTTGCTTGCTGAAAGTGAAGAGAACTTGAAGCACTTACTGATGAAGATCAAAGACTACGGTCTTAAGTATGGATTACACCTCAACATAAAGAAAACAAAAATCCTCACAACTGGACCTATAAGCAAAATCATGATAAACAGAGAAAATACTGAAGTTGTCAAGGATTTCATTTTACTTGGATCCACAATCAATGCCCATGAAAGCAGCAGCCAAGAAATCAAACGATGTACTGCATTAGGCAAATCTGCTGCAAAAGACCTCTTTAAAGTGTTAAAAACAAAGATGTCACCTTGAGGACTAATGTGCACCTGACCCAAGACATGGTATTTTCAATTACCTCATAAGCATGTAAAAGCTCAACAATGAATAAGGAGGACCAAAGAAGAATTAATGCATTTGAATTTTGGTGTTAGCAAAGAATATTGAATATACTGTGGACTGCCAGAAAAATAAATCTGTCTTGGAAGAAGTACAGCCGGAATGCTCCTTAGAAATGAGGATGGCGAGACTTCGTCTCACGTACTTTGGACATGTTATCAGGAGGGACCAGTCCCTGGAGAAGGACATCATGCCTGGTAAAGCAGACGGTCAGTGAAAAACAGGAAGACCCTCAATAAGATGAACTGACTCAGTGGGTCCAACAATGGGCTCAAATATAGCAATGATTGTGAGGATGGCGCAGACCACGCAGTGTTTCATTCTGTTGAACACAGGGTTGCTATGAGTGGGAGCCGACACAATGGCACCTAACAACAATAATAATGTAGCGTTAGTCTCTCTATGTTAGCAAATATGGGACACGCATCCAAAAAGAAACGCACACAGGGGACAGGTGTATATTACACAACATTTTGCTTTACTAAAATATCTAAAAGTCTCTATCATCGATTATCTGCTCCTAAGTCTATGTGCAAATTAGAATACTAGATATAGCATATAATGTTCAAAAGACCAGATTATCCAGAATTTCCAGAATACCTAGGTAATTTAATCTTGGACTAAAATTAAATGTTTTATAAAAGGCAGATATGTACCCATACAGCCTAATCAGGAAATCTGTGTAGAATCAGGAAGGTATTCAGTTCAACTGATGCGTGAAGTTACACAGCCAAGGTCAAATAACATTTTCCAACTTCTTTTCATGTGAGGATCTTGCTATGGAAGTGCATATAAGAACTTTTGGATCTGTTCCCAGAGTTTGCATTGTTCTAACCTCAGAATATCTGTCGGCTGGGAAAATACGCTAAATTCTGGCATGCATTCAAGGATGCCTAAAATTTTACTTTGTTTCTACAATGCCATGCAGTGAGATGGCTCATGGCATCATTTTTAATCATGGGGAAAGAAGTACTACTGGACATAAAAATTACATGCTCTAGGCATCAGAACATGTAAATTTCAGATATAATGTGGTGTTTACTGACATACAGAAATTTTTCATAAGAAACATAATTTTCTATCATTATATCAGTAATACTGGTCAATTTAAAAAAGATGAAAGTAACTTTAAAGGAAACACAATTCCAAAAAAGTGGCAAGTCACAATGTGCATTATAGATAGGTTTAAAAAAGAATCTCGTTAAGCATTCTAATAAGATAGTGACAATATATAATATTGTTCCCAATTGTACTCTAAATGCATTAGAATCCAAATAAAATGGCCCACCTAGTGCTCAGATCTTGGTTTCTAAATACGATTCTCCAATAAGAAGAAACAGAGCTCCTTGGAGAAGTGGTTGATTCCAGGGCTGAAGAAGGGAAAATACAAGATGAGCCAGTAGCATCTTGTGGTATCAGAAAGTAATAAGAGGTGCTCAAAGAAGGCTGGGAGCAAGTCGAAAGGGCACAGGAGCCAACCTAAAAGAGCTCCCAATGGCCAAATCTCAAATTATTTGAACAAAATAAATAATAGTAGTTTGGGATTATAACACACAGAATAAAATAAATATCAATCAGCCCATATTAATATAAACAAATGAATTACTTAATAAGGAGAAGAGAGAGCTCTTTCTTACAGAAGAATTCCAAGTAAGAAGAGTAAAGGAACGAGGGAAGAGAAAGTCACCATTAGAATACCATCATAAGTAATTATTACAGGCAAGAGCTACCAACGCGTTGTCGTCGAGTTGATTTCAACTCACAGTGACCCTATAGGACAGAGAAGAACTGCCCCATAGATTTCCAAGGAGTGGCTGGTGGATTTGAACTGCCACCCTTTTGGTTGGCAGCCAAGATGTTAACCACTGTGCAACCAGGGCTTAGTGGGGGAAACTTGGACTAGAAACAGGATATTTGCATAGTCTCAAAGTATCACCAAGATACTTATAAATCACAAAGGGAGTAAGAGTAACTTTACAGTGTAGCAGCATAGTAAACACCACTTTAAGCAAATGATCAAGGTAATATCACCAGTAGTAAAACAACAGACATCATGTAATCCCTGATATGATGCTCTGAGAAGAATCTTATTATGAGAAAACATCAGACAAACTCAAACTGAGAGAGATTCTACAAAATAACTAACCAGGACTCTTCAAAATGTCAAGGTCATGAAAGACAAGGAAAGACAGAGGAACTATCACAGATCAGTGGAGTCTGATGAGATATGATGACTAAATACAATGTAGAATTCTGGATAGGATCATAAAGGAGAAAACGGACATTAGTGAAAAACTGGTGAGATTTTAATAAGGTCTGTAATTTAGTTAATAATATTTTACCAACATTAATTTCTTGGTTTTGATAATTATACTACAGTTATACAAGACCCTAACATTAAAGGTATATGAGAACTCTTTGTACTATTTTTGCAATTCCGCTGTAAGTCTGAAATTATTTCAAAGTAAAAATACATATAAAGAAAACGGCCCATTCTGAGACTAGAAGAAAAATAACAGTAACTAAGTGATGCAATTTTTTGGAAATTAATTTTAATTGTCATACAGATCTATGGCAAATACAGATACTTCTAGATGCTATAAGGAAAATTAAATTCAGTAACTACTAATATAATTTCCTTTCTAATTATTAGATTCAAAGATTTTCACACAGTTTACTTTCCCATAAGTAGACTGAAATAAGCTCCATAAAAATCTCCTCTTCCAAGTTAAGAAATTATTCTTCCAAAACACAAACTTTTTTTACATGATGCTGTTTAGTATTTCAAAGACAGATAAATAAGTTAGCAAGCACTGTTTATGAATAACATAGGCCTTAACTGTACAGAACTATTATAGCAATTATCTATTTGCATTCCTTCACCCCTACTAGACCATGAACTGCAAAGGCAAGGACCATTCATCTATTATCAACTTCACACCCCTAGTCCAGCATAGTTCTTCAAACACAGGCATACTCAATAATTATTAGCTAAGAAATGAATAAAAAGATTTAAGATATTCTCTAGTTGAAAGTAATTATGTATAAACTTATAAATAAAACTGTACTTTTTTCAAATCTCAATACTGACAAGATAGCTTTTTCCTACTCTGGGTTATATTTTGCCCAGAATATGACATAGTCATGTGGTTTATCCTTTATCTTCAATTCAGTTTATAATTTGTGCCATTATGGTGATTTAATTTTTTTAATAATTGGCTTCATCCAAATACATATTTTAGTGTCTTTCAGTTCTTCATGATATACCTACCTCTCACTGCAATAGTCATTAGGGATATGATGCAAATAATCTAAGAACCATGTTCATTAGATACCAAACCAAAACCAAACTTGGTGCCATCGAGTCGATTCTGACTCATAGCAACTCTATACCCTGGTGGCGCAGTGGTTAAGAGCTCGGCTGCTAACCAAAAGGTTGGCATTCGAATCCACCAGCCGCTCCTTGGAAACCTTATGGGGCAGTTCTACTCTGTCCTATAGGGTCGCTAGGAGCGTTCATTAGATAGCTTTGTGGTATTACTTACGCTGTTTAAAATAAATAATAAGAACCCACCCAACAGTGCTGCAAAAAAAGGCCTGGAGATCTGATTCTTTTAAAGATGACACCCCAGAAAACTCTATGGAGTTCAACTCTGTAACACGTGGTTTCTAATTGACTTGAGTCAGAATTGACTTGACAGCATTAGGTTTGGTTTTTATGATTATGGCCAAGTGCTGCATCACTGTTAAGTTTTGGAATATGAATTCCTTAACAAGAAATGCTGCATTTTATTTTTTTGCTATATCTCTAGTGACTGTTACAGTACCTGGTTGATAAAAACACATCATACTTCCAAAAGAATGAGAATATAAAAGTTACACATGCAGAAAGGAAAGCTGTTAAGTCAAATTTAGTATACATTATTAGAGGCAATGCAATCAAATTTCCTATCATATTCATTGAATCGACAATGCAATTTATTATTGTAAAAAGAAAAGACATTCCAGGGTTCCACGCTGTTATTCTGAAAACTGAACATTACATTTTAATAGCTGAAACAGTTTTAAACTAATTTAAAGATCTTTAGTGAAACAACTTTTGAAGCTGTTGTAGCTTAATAAAAAAAATAAGAACAATTTTACCTATATAAATAGCAGTGTGTTACTATGATCAACTTTTGATCAGCTTTATCAATATTTTAGATATTTTGTGTCCTAACACCAGAATAAAAAAAAAAAAAGTAAAAACAAGGGATTTAATACTATTGACACCAATGCACAAATGTTTACACGAGTTCCAAGCACAGGGCCCAAACACTTTTCTTAAATATTTTAAAGGGGATGCAATATACAAATGAACATTCCATCCCTGTGTACTTTTAAATCCAGTTATGTGCTATAGCAACATTTAAGTTTTGCCTTGGGCCAAACGCTGTTAGTTCTCAGTAAATTTGTTTAGGAACAATAATTATTATCATGCTTGCACTGAATTCACTTCTCAAGACAAAAGTCCTAAGTGGAAATTTATTTTATTGGCTAAATGTCCAAAGAAAGTATTAAATAAAACAACAACAACAAAACTCAACTCAGGAAGGAGGAGGAGGAGGAGGAGGAAGAGAATCAGAGGTGCCAAGTGAAGATATAAACCTAACAAATGCCCTTACCTTCACTTCTTTTTTCTGCCTGTTTTGCTGCATTTTCTACTTTTTTTTGTTTTGCTGCTAAGAGTTCCCTCTTTAATTGTCTTGCTTCTTTCCGGAGCTCTTCACTATAAAGTAAAAAGTCATATAAGTATATAATATTGAAAAAGAAAGTTGTTTAGCAGAAACAGAATTGTTAGTTTTCAGGTACACTAAATATCTGAAACAAATAAGGTGAGTAAGGTAAGTCATTTATTTTTTGTTTATGTATATTTGTGCTATGGAAATATACCTAAAGGATATTTTTCTTATTAGCAATACAATATGAATTACTACAAAATATACTTCCTCTCAAGTATTTCAAAAGTAAGAAAATATGTGATAAATGACCCACTTTCCTCCTTCTAATTCACTTGCAAATTTAAAATTCTAGTTTCAGTTTAATAATTCAAGGGAATCCTGAATCAAAACAAAATTCTAATATAAATATTACTCACTAAACCTAGACACACACAAGAAGATGCAGTTTCAAAACTTCTTGAATTCTTTAACTGGCAGTAGTAACTACCATTTATTAAGCATTATTACATGCTAGACAGTGTAAAAACTTATTTTTAAACTCATTTACCCCAGTTTGCATGTAATTTCCTCTTCTGTGAAACATGATACATATAATCATGATAATATAATCATGTGTTAAATTCAAACTGACATGTAAATGTTTGACCTCACTATAAGTCAACTTATTAACTAAATGACTTGTCCCCACAAGTGAGTTTTAAGGCAGAAGGTTCAAATTCATGCCATTGGGGGAAAAAATTAACTACTTATGTCATAAACTCTTAGAGTCACTTGAGAATAGTCAAAACTATGCATGTTGTATCTGTGAATGTCAAGTATCCAGTCTATTTTCACCAAAAGCTAGAGTGGATCAGAGATGACTGTAAGCTCAAGCAAGTACCCCATTCTGGAAATGGTCTCCAAAGACACCCAAGCCAAGAGTCAATGAAATCTTAAATCTAGACAGTTCCATACTGATTCAACCTTCCTCCTGATCCACAAATTTCATACCTTTGCATCACTGTCTTGCATTAGTGTCACCATAAGCTTTGCAATGTGAATGACTCAGTTCTTTTTACCTCTTTTCCACATCAGAAATAAACAGCCACATTTTGCATATGGTTGGTTTCCAAGATCCTGAATTCTGAAACTTCCCTCTCTGATCAAAATCTACTACCTTTTAGCTTTCTCAGTCTTTCATTTCCACTAAACCTGCTATAACTCTCATCATGACAGCCACCTCTGTAACGACAGTTCATGGTGCACCAGCCCCATTCTAACCTTTTTGCCTCTCTATCCATTCTTGGTGCTGTGGTCAACTATCTCACTGATATCTTCATCAGTACCCTTAATTCTCTTGATCGCTTTATCCTTGTGGATACATCATAGTCACCGATGAGAACTTGTTAATAACATATTCTAGGGTACAAACACCCAGAGAATATGGTTCTTTTAGATCTGCAGTGTTGCTTGGGAATTTCTACCTGTAACCAGCTCTCCAGATGATTCTGATATGCACCCAAGTTTGGGACCCACTGCTTTAGAACCTGACGATAGAAATTATCTTCTCTTACTTGCAACTTCAAGCACTCCTACTTCACTTGATCCTTCATTCAATCAACAAACTTGCTCAGATTTCTCTGGACTCTGCCCCAGTTAATTATTATCTTCATAATCCTCCCTGAAAAAATAGTTTACACATATTGTCTACTTCATCAACCTCTAACTTTTTAATCTCTTGTAATACATCCCTCTTACGCTCTACTGAAACTGCTGCTGATATAAGTATCAACCAAATTTATTGGCCTTTCCTTAGACCACCTCTTCCTCTTTGGCCTCGTTATCATTCACTGATGTTAGGTGTCCCTTCCTTACTGAAATTCTCTCCGTATCACACTTATATACCACTTTAGAGTCTCCTTCTCCTGGTCATGCTTTTTCTTCCTATCCTGTAATTCTTGGCATTTTTCTCATCTCCATACTTTGGACATTGGCATTTTTATTTAATCTCAACATCAACTACAATTTCTGTATAAGCTACTTCCAAATTTAGATGTTTTGTCCAGATTTTGTTCATACAATTCTATCTGATACACATTTCCATGAAGATCAGTGATGTCCAAGAGAAATACAATGTAAGACACACATGGAATTTTAAGTTTCCTAACAGTCACATTAAAAAAAAAAAGTAAGCGGAAACAGGTGGAATTAATTATAATCACTTATTTTAACTCAATATATCCAAACTATTATTTCAACATGCAATCAGTATAAAATATTATTGCGATATTTTATTCTTTTTTGTAATAAATTTTCAAAATCCTGTGTGTGTTTTATACCTACAGCATGTTGTAGGTTGAATTGTGTCCCCCAAGAAAAATATGTTCAAATCCTAACCTCTGGTACCTGTAAATGTGACCTTATTTGGAAACAGAGTTTTTGCAGATGTTATCCAGTTAATGTAAGGACATACTGAATAAGGGTGGGCATGGATTCAATGATTGATGTCCTTATAAGAAATTTGGACACAGAGACACAGATACACAAGGAGAACACTATGTGAAGATGGAGGCAGAGATTGGAGTGACGTGTTTGTGAGCCAAGTAATGCCAAGGGTTGCTGGCAACTTCCACAAGCTAAAACAGCCATGGAACAGATTCTCCCCCAGGGCCTTCAGAAGGAAACAGCCCTGATGAAACTCTATTTTGAATTTCTAGCCTTCAGAACTGGGAGAGAATATATTTGTTGTTTTAAGCTACCCAGTTTGTGGTAATTGTTATGGCAGCCCTTAGAAACTAATACACAGCACATCTCAGTTCAGACTAGCCACATTTCAAGGGCTCAAATCTAGATGGACAGTGCAGGCTAGATGTTTCAACATAATTACAAACATTCTATGTCCAAACTTGAAGTCGTCTCTCTCCTGCTCAAATCTATTCCTTTTCCTGAAATCCCTATTTGATCATGGAACCACTATTCTCCTAATGACCAGACTTTAAACTTCCTCTTGGACTACCCAACTCCTCACCCCTTACTGAATCAGTGTCAGAGTCCATAATTTTGAAATCTCTCACATAAAATGGTTCCTATCGACTCTCACCATCAATGACTGGTTTAGGCTCTCATTATGTATTTCTCAGATAAATGCAACTGCTTCCTATATCTTGTAGTCACATGAGCACAATTTAAGAAGTCTCATATTTAGTTAGCATGAGGAAAAAAATGAAACTATCATCCCTGTACAGGCAACAGCAACCACATCTTTGCCCCATCCCCATCTTTTCAATATGCTTGTTCAGTATTCTTTAATTTGGTAAGTAATTCAGGAATTACTTTTTTGAAGACTAAGGTGTTTGAGGTGGAGATTTATATGAAAGTTGGTGGGGAAATGCACAATGGCTGAACAAACTAGTTATGAGAGTAACTTAAATTATGCAAAGACTAAAAGGCAACAAAAGCGTATACTGTTTAAGATACCATTGTAGAGAGAAAAGAACATAGTTATTAAAATGATTAACTTTAGATATGGAAAGTTCTGATTTAAAAGCAAACTCCATCACTTATCACCTGCGTGACCTTTGGACAGTTACTTAACTTCTCTAAGAATTCAGTTGCCTCCACTATAAAATAAGGGAAAGTTATGTAAAATACTGAGCACACAATGCATGTTCAACAAATGGTGTTGTTAGGTGCCGTCGAGTTGGTTCCGACTCACAGCAAACCTATGTACAACAGAACGAAACATCGCCTGGTATTGCAAGATCCTCACAATCGTCGCTATGTTTGAGCTCATCGTTGCTCTCACTGTGTCAATCCATCTCGTTGAATGTCTTCCTCTCTCTCACTGATCCTCTGCTTTACCAAGCACGATGTCCTTCTCCAGGGACTCATCCCTCACGGTAACACATGTTCAAAGTATGTGAGATGAAGTCTCGCCATCCATGCTTCTAAGGAGCATTCTGGCTGTACTTCTTCCAAGACAGATTTGTTTGTTCTTCTGGTAGTTCACGGTATAGTCAATATTCTTAGCTAACACCACAATTCAAAGGCATCAATTCTTCTTTGGTCTTCCTTATTCATTGTCCAGCTTTCGCATGCATACGAGGCAACTGAAAATACCAAGGCTTGGGGTCAGGTGCACCTTAGTCCTGCAAGTGACATCTTTGCTTTTCAACACTTTAAAGAGGTCCTTTGCAACAGATTTGCCCAACACAATATGTTGTTTGATTTCTTGACTGCTGCTTCCATAGGCATTGATTGTGTATCCAAGTAAAATGAAATCCTTGACAACTTTAATCTTTCTCCATCTATCACGATGTTGCTTATTGGTCCAATTGTGAGGATTTCCATTTTTTTTTCTTTTTATGTTGAGGTGTAATCCATACTGAAGGCTGTAGTCTTTGATCTTCATCAGTAAGTCCTTCAAGTCCTCTTCACTTTCAGCAAGCAAGGTTGTGTCATCTGCATATCACAGGTTGTTAATGAATCTTCCCCCAATCCTGATGCCGAATTCTTCTTCATATAGTGCAGCTTCTCCGATTATTTGCTCACCATAAAGATTGAATAAGTATGGTAAAGGATACAACCCTGACCCACACGTTTCCTGATTTTAAACCATGCATTATCCCCTTGTTCTGTTTGAACGAATGCCTCTTGCTGTATGTACAGCTTCCACATGAGCACAATTAAGTGTTCTGGAACTCCCATTCTTTGCAATGTTATCCATAATTTGTTATGATCCACACAGTCGAGTGCCTTTGCGTAGTCAATAAAACACAGGTAAACATCTTTCTGGTATTCTCCGCTTTCAGCCAAGATCCATCTGACATCAGCAATGATATCCCTTGTTTCACATCCTCTTTTGTATTCAGCTTGAATTTCTGGCAATTCTCCGTCAATGTACTGCTGCAACCGTTTTTGATTATCTTCAGCAAAATTTTACTTGCGTGTGATATTAATGTTATTGTTTGATAATTTCCACATCCTATTGGTGAACCTTTTTTGGAATGGGCACATATATGAATCTCTTCCAGTTGGTTGGCCAGGTAGCCATCTTCTAAATTTCTTGGCATAGACAAGTGAGCGCTTCTAGCCTTGCGTCCGTTTGCTGAAACATCTGAATTGGTATCCTATTAATTCCTGAAGCCTTGTTTTTTGCCAATGCCTTTAGTGCAGCTTGGACTTCTTCCTTCAACACTGTCTGTTTTTGATCATATGCTACCTCCTGAAACGGCTTCCAGCATCACAGCAACACACAAGCCACCATAGAACAACAAATTGACAGACGAGTGGTGGTTTCAACAAATGGTAGCTATTATTATTTAGGTTCTATGTTCAAGGTAGCACTACTACTAAGGGCTATTTGTCTTGTCAGAATATTTCCTTTTTATGTTCTTTACTGTTAATGAATAGAACCTCTACTACGTATAGTCAAAGAGTTAGATATACTATTGAAGAAGCCATAATAAAATACAAAGTGAACGATGATAAATAAAAACTAAAAAAGACAAAGTGAGACAGAGAAGGGTAGGTCTCCACAGATTACTGAAAACTGCTTCATTATATTGAATTTTTCAAGTGATTAAAGATTTACAACACTGTCAGTATCTTTCAGATTATTCAAACAACACCATGTGTTAATACTTGTGGAATCCATAACTCTTGGAATAAAGTACATGGTTTTTAGGCTAGTCTTTAGATCATAGTCTAATTTTAGATTTCCCAATCTTAAATTTTCTGGAATATAGTCTACTCACTGGCACTAGAATATATTTAAATCTGTTAAAAATGAGACTGAAAATTATAATGTTGGAGTATATATCACTCCTACTGCCAAAGTACTGGCTTGCTTAAGAGTCCAGGCAGCATCTTCTTGGCCCCCTCAGAGTCTACGTTCTGCTCAACTGGTAAAAGAAATGGTCTGAATATATTGCTATTAACTCTAAGCTAATTAATATGTTTTTCTCCTGATAGCCCGCTGGGGAAAAAAAACCCACTGCCGTCAAGTTGATTCCGACTCATAGCGACCCTACAGATCAGAGTAGAACTGCCCTAGGGTTTCGAACGAGCAGCTGGTGGACTCGAACTGCTGATCCTTTGGTTTGCAGCCCAGCTCTGACCCACTGCGCCACCAGAGCTCCTTTCCTGATAGGTATGTTTCTAATTTGAGTTCATCTGAATTTAAATATGGTTTATGTGACATCATCATTATCCACCAGATAGTTCTGTTTTTTATATATATATATATACACACACACACACACACATACACACACATACATATGTATCATTATGATCATTCAAAAGTAGCTGCAGCAATACATCAACGGGGAACTGCCAGAAATTCAAGCTGATTCAGAAGAGGAAGTCGAACCAGGGATATCACCGCTAATGCCAGATGGATCCTGGCTGAAAGCAGAGAATACCAGAAAGATGTTTTCCTGTTTTATTGACTACGCAAAGGCATTCAACTGTGTGGATCATAACAATTATGGATAACATTGCAAAGAATGGGAATTCCAGAACACTTACTTGTGCTCATGAGGAACCTGTACATAGATCAAGAGGCAGTTGTTCAAACAGAACAAGAGGATAGTGCGTGGTTTAAAGTCAGGAAAGGTTTGGGTCAGGGTTTTATCTTTTTACTGTACTTATTCAATCTGTATGCCTGGCCCACGGAGCAAGAAAGCTGAGTGTCTTCGGGCAGAAGTCTTGCTGGAGGAGTAGTAGGGTGCCTCTGGGCACTTGGTGGAGCTAAGTTTGCAGACCCATAGAGCTAGATATGAGTCCTTTCAGGTCGAGGCTTACTGGAGGAGTAGGGTGCCTCTGGACACTTACTAGCAGAGCTAAACGTTTTGTAACACTTGCCCAAGCAGGGCAGAGGCCAAGGGCCAAATGGAGGAGTGCCTGTGGGCACGGCTAAGAAGAGGCTGACCTGATAAAAGAACTGTATCCTGAACATTCCTGAACTTGAATTGTAACCTGTTACTTCCCCTAATAAACCCCGAAACTGCGAGTTCTGTGTGGTCACTGAAATGAATTATCGAACTCAGCAGAGAAGTAGAGAGTGCCATGGGAGGGACAGTTAGTGTCAGAACTGGTAAAGATGGTGGAGAGAGGTGGCATGTCCGACCTCTGCCTCATAGAAATCAGCCTTAGGCTGTTGATCCTGATTCTCCTCCCCCCTTTGTGAACGCTGCCCCCAAGCCATTTTTTACAGTAGCCTAGATATTACAGTCGTCTTTATATATTTAGTGATAGGAAAGGAATTACTAATTCGTTCAATAATTTCTGGAACATCTAACATTTGTATAGTACCATGCTGTGTACTGGCACAGCAATCAAGATGAATAAGGAGGGAAGGGAACGTAACTTTGCTAGATTCTTTAAATTAGTTACATCTCTCACCACTTAGTCCTCTTAATAACCTGTGATACAGGCATTTGACGGATAAAAAAGCTGAGGTTTATGGAGATTAAATACCTTGCCTGAAGTCACATAGTGACAGAGCTAGAAATTAAAAATGGAACTGTACGAGTACACAATACAGGAGAAACGAGCACAACTTGTACAAGGAAAGGTCATGGAAGCTCCATAGATACATCCAAACTCCCTGAGGGACTGAATTGCTGGGTGGAGGGCTCTGGGGACCATGGTCTCAGGGAACATCTAGCTCAATTGGCATGACACAGCTTATAAAGACAATGCTCTACATTCTACCTTGGTGAGTAGTGTCTGGGGTCTTAAAAGCCTGTGAGCGGCCATCTAAGATACTCCACTGGTCTCATCCCTTCGGGAGCAAGGGAGAATGAAGAGAACAGGATACGAGGAAAAGATTAGTCCGAAGGACTAATTGTCCACAGCTGCCAAGGCCTCCACCGGACTGAGTCCAGTACAGCTAGATGGTGCCCGGCTACCACCACTGACTGCTCTGACCAGGATCACAACAGAGGGTTCTGGACAGAGCTGAAGAAGGATGTAGAGCGTAATTCTAACCCACAAAAAAAAAAAAAAAGACCAGATTTACTGGCCTAAAGGAGACTGGAGAAACCCCGAGAGTATGGCCCCCAGACACCCTTTTAGCTCAGTGGTGAAGTTACCTCCGAGGTTCACCGTTCAGCCTGGGAGTGGACAGCCCCGTAAAACCAAATGAGACTAATGAGGTACAGGAGTCCAGTGACAAGGGCCAGAAAGCAGAAGGGGAGAAGGAAGCTGGTGATAGGGAACCCAAGGTTGAGTAAGGATATTGTTGATGTGTTGTGAGATTGTTAACCATTGTCATAGGGCAACATTTGTAGTAACTGTTAAATGAGAAACTATTTTGTTCTGTAAGCCTTCATCTTAAGTGAGAATAACAGCACAATTCGAAGAGCGTAGTCAATGTCACTGAACTGTGCATGCAGAAATTTTTGAAATGGTGTATCTTTGGCTATGTGTATTTTCACCAAAAAAAAAAAAAAAGAGGTTGAGAAGTTAGAGGGTTGATATGTTGTGGGGTTGTTAACCAATGTCATAAAACAACATGTGTAGTTCTGTTTCATGAAAAACTATTTGTTCTGTAAGCCTTCACCTGAAGTACAATAAAAAGAAAAAAAAAAGAAAAAAAAATGGAACTGTACGAATTCTAAAGTCTATGCTCCTTCCATGATGGTACACTGACACCTTGAGAAGGTCTTCAAGGCCTAAAATCCAAGAAGGGTCATAAACCATGTACATAAATAACAACACTATAGAGTAAAATGCGGTAACTGCCATGACAAAGAAATGACCAAAGCATTTTGGAGTTCAGTAAAGTAGAGATTACTGTGGGCTAAATAAGGAACGGCTTCACAGAGGAGGCATTTGAATTAGGCCCTGAAAGATGCATAGGAGTCAGCCATGTGGACATACAGTAGAGAGGCATTAAAGCAGTATTATCTGAACTAAGACAGAAAGGTGTGAAAACACAGGATATACATTAAAACATGAAGGTATTTGGCTATACCATAAAAAAATTAAAAGAAATGTACGACAGTATCAAAGATAGAGCTGGGAAGAGAATCTGGGGCAAAGCGTAAATGTCAAGCATTTGTAATTAGTCAAGGAGAGAATGTTTTCTTTCAATTGAGCCATGCCCTTGTGCTTCCATTTTTTATTTTTTTGCAACCATATTTCTTAACTGCTTTTATCGACTTAATTTTACCCGCTAACCATTCATTTTAATGTCTTGCTAGTAAACAACAAACACTCTTTAAATAGCTCTCTCAGTACAGCCTATAGGCTCCTAATCACAAATTCCAATGGCTTACCTTTAGACTGTATCTTAGATCTTTAGAAGAATCACACTTTGTTGACCACCTTACCTCT
This sequence comes from Trichechus manatus latirostris, assembly GCF_000243295.1. Classification (NCBI taxonomy): domain Eukaryota; kingdom Metazoa; phylum Chordata; class Mammalia; order Sirenia; family Trichechidae; genus Trichechus; species Trichechus manatus. The sequence goes on from NW_004443965.1 coordinate 18,139,936, forward strand.
CTTCTCCTTTGCCATCTCAGACAGTGCCATGCCAGATCTCCTTCAACCTCTTTGATATTCTTTCTCTGTTTCCATTGACTTTACTTTGTATTAGCTTCCTAGAGCAGCCATAACAAAGTACCACAAAGTGGGTGACTTAAAAGAAACCTATTCTTTCACAGTTTTGGAGGCTAGAAGTCTGATTTCAGGGTATTAGCTGGGCCACACTCCCTCCTAAACCTCTAGGGGAAGACACTTCTTGTTTCTATAGCCTCAGGTGTTCCTTGGCTTAAGGCAATCTCTGCCTCTCTCGTCACATGGTCATTTTCCCTCTTTGTCTGAGTCTCTTCTCATAAAGATAAAATCATACAGGATCAGGGCCCACCCTACTCCAGTATGACCTCATGTTAACAAATTACATCTGCAAAGACCAATTATTAAAGACTTTAAATTTCCATAAACGGTCACATTCAAAAGAACCAGGGATTAGGATTTCAACACATCTTTTTGGGGGACTCAATTCAACCCACAACACACTTCCTGCCCCTCAAATTTAGGTGCTTCTCAGTAGTCTAGTTTCACTCCTCTTTTTTCCTCTTTCTTCTTTACAAAATTCACCTACATTCAGGGCTTCAATTTCATCTTTTTAATAGAGTAAATGTATAAAACTAAGATCATTCGCCTAATGCTCTACACATTTCCAGTATCATGTTTAAATTCACATTTCCAAATGTCAGACAGACACTTCCATTAGATATTCCACGAATGCATCAAATTTACCAAGTCAGACTGACCATCTAGGCTTCTCAAAAAAACAACACCTTATTCCTATCTTTCCTATTTCTGATAAATCCACCAGAATTCTTTTGGTTGTCGGGCTCATCTAGGATTACTTCCTTACTTTCTACAGCCAATTAGTAGTCACCTTTCCTTCTTCCTTCACTAAGTCTCTTCCTTTCTGTGGTTAGTGACACAGTCTAGTTAGGGCCTTCTCTGCAGCCTCATAACTTCACTATCAACATTCTCCTCCTTGGTCTACCTACCTCTAATCTGACCTTTCTTCAATTCATTTTGTACACTTCTGCCAAATCCTATAATTCGACTCCCCTGATCTTCATGACTCCATAAATCCTACTGAATGATGTACTAATTTTTTTCCCAAGCATTTAAGTCCCTCTCATGACTTAGCTTCAAACTACTTTTTCAACTTTATCTCCCACATATCCTCTACAGTTACTCTAAATTCCAGCCAAACATAGTATTATAATTACCTTTGGAAACTTTGAGCTTCAGCACACCTACCATATTTTTCTGCAAATAGCGTGCCCATGTAAATAACGTGCACAGACACACAAGGCACAAAAATGATGAAAAAAAATTCTGGCATAGGGCACCCATGCATATACCACGCATGTCTTGTGACATTTCCAGAAGTGAATTTCAGCTTCACTAACCCTCGTTCAACAGTCTGAAAATGTTAGTTTTGATCATATTTGTATAATAAATGTATAAGCCATGGTCAGAGTCATGGATCGAGTTCGGTAGTACCAGTAAACCAAAAACAAATGATTAAAACTGTGCATTTGCTCTAGGGCAGTTTGCAGCCAGGCCTGAGAGTGGTGGAGTTCCTTGTAGCTGATGTGCACCCAGGTATGCAGCCCCAGACACCGGCAGAAGGTCGGGCAGGGGGCTGTGCACAGGGCTGCCACAGCCCAAGCACGGGCTGGTCCCATGGTAGGCAGGGGCCGTTGCCAGTACGCGCCGGGGTCCTGCAGTGCCGGCCCCATGTGAAACCAGGTAGAGGGACCATGAGGCTGCGGACATGCACTGCCTGGCTCCAGTCAGCCCCTGGGCGGCCAGTCAGACCCACCTTGCCTGAGTGAGGGTTGCACAACCCCTCTGTACCTCCTGGGGCTGGCCATGCCAGGGAGGGGTATTTCTGGGGTGGAAAAAGTGGCATTGGAGAAAGTGGTTTGCAGAGCAGGGAAGGAATCCTGCCAAGAGAGGGGCTGTTTTAGAAACTCTAGAGTAGGCTGGTGAGGGTCTGCTGCTGGGAACCAAACCTCTGGTCAACAAGCACCAAGCTGAAGACTTAACATTAAATTCATTGGACAGAAAAAAAAAAATCGAAGTCAGCAACGTGTAAAAAAATATTGATATGGTGCGCTCATGAAAATAACGCACAGGGGGAGGTTGTGCAGTATGCAAAAAACGTATAAAGCACGCTGCGTTATTTGCACAAAAATACGGTACTCCTTTGTTCATGCCATTTCCATAATTTAAAATGGCCTTTCTTTTCTATCTACTAAAATCTTCCCCAACTTTAAAGGATTTGTGGAGAAAGTGGCATTGAGCACAGTCTTGGGGTAAGTATGTCAACCTCAGTGAGTTTCTGTTTTATCATCTATAAATTATGGCTATATATTATTATAACAAGGCTGAGGCGAAGATTAAGGATTAATATGAGCAAAGTCACTATCAGGTGCTTAGAAGGCAGTTATTTTTATGATCAGAATATACTACAACCAATTCATGACTATTTTACCTTAAATTACACTGGCAATTTAAATAATTAAAACACTTGTAAAAATCTGTGGTAATTCATTCACTACATTATTAAAGATATCTACTCTATTGTCATTGATGGGTTGCTTTTTCCTTTTAAAACTAATGTCCATTCTTAGCATTTCAAAAGATTAGACAAAACATTTGGGAGAAAAATAAAACAGACTTGTTTATCAGAAGACCTAGACCCATCATTATATGGCCACAAAAAAACAATTAAGCCCCATTTGCTTCAGTGTCATCATTACTCAAGAGTAGTTTGAGGAAGATATAAATTAATATTTCTAGACTGCATAATCAAAATTACAATATAAGTGTAAAAAGTTATTAAAATTTGCAGATAATTTTATTTCAATTCTTTTGGATTTAGGATTTCAAAGCCCCTTATAAATTAAAATTATTTCATCTCTACACTCATGTCTAAGAAGCGGTAAGATGCTGAATATTGTCATCTTTATTTTAGACACAAAGAAGTCGAAATATACAGATAGTAAGAGATTTTTCAATATCACCTGAGTCAATAATGGAATTGTAAACATGACACAGACATCCTAATTATTTATGCAGATGCCCATTTATTCTGCTAAAAGTACTTTTAGATTTGTATACTTTATTTTTAAATGGAATATTTTTTATACAACAAAAGATACCATGAATGAGTAACTACATAGGAAAGTTTTTATAACTACAGTATGTTTACATTTTACATGCCCCTTTGAATTACTTTATAAAAGTAGTTAAGAAAATTCTGTATTTTTTTAATCATGCAGCTTTTGAACTGGAGACTGAGGATTTAAAATGGCAATTTCAAGTATCTTGTATAATTTCCTGTCAATTTTTATTTTTTCCCAGATGCTTTTCTCATTTTCTCCAGTTTCCATGCCTTCAGAAAATTTTCTTTTTCTGTTCTTTTTTCTTATGGCATGAGAAATATTATCTTAGTGTAAGCATGGTGAACTTGTCAAGCATTGACCTCTTCTAACATTTACCTTCAAAAAAATGATAAAGATTATCAAAACCTGAACGGGTGACAAACTTTGGAAGAAAACTTCAAACAAAATAAAATAGAATATGTGTAAGCTTCTTACATGAGACAACAAGTGAATTTACTTAGAGACCTTATTAAGCAAACTGACAGCTAAACACATGTCCATTATAGATCACTGTTTCTTGAACCATAAATGCAGTTAGCTTATGCCTGCTGTTTCAAACATCTGATAAGAATTCATAACACATGGAAATGATTGAAAACTAAACAGTACACTCTTCATGGTTTTTAGTCTGCTGCTTTAATCACAAAGATAATGAGCCTGTTTGTAATGAAACAACAGCTTGGCTATTGATGAAATCATAAAATAGCTGCAATAAGATCCCATCATAGGTATTAAAATTATAGATGAGCAGCACTATTGTTAGGCTTCTGGCATTATCAGCTGGAACAGAGATCTAGGTTTCTATCTCAGAAAGTATTATAATATGCTGTAGTTTGCCCATGAATTTTGAAAATATATAAATATATCCAGCAAATATCCAACAAAATTGACTTCAGGGAAACCCCATTGTGTATTCAAAGCTCAGTCCTACTTATTACTAACAGTGTGACCTTGGACAACTTAGTTAACCAAGCTAAGCCTCAGTTTCCTAATCTTGAAATGAGAATAATAATAAAGTTATGGTAAGAAAAAAAATTGATTCCATAGAAATTACTTAGCAAACTTAACATGGTGCTTGGCCCAGTAGTTAACATAAGTTCTCTTCTACTATGATTATTATTTTCACTTCCACCACTACCACATTCCTACTCTTTCTAATTACAGAATCAACTACTGAAAAATTGTGATCTCAATCTAATTAAAGAGATTAAAGATAAAGCCTTCCATTTTTCTCACAGATTAATACACTTCAAAAGCTTGTTGTCGTTAGGTGCCAGAGTTGGCTCTGACTCATACTGACCCTATGTACAACAGAACGAAACAATGCCAGGTACTGTGCCATACCCACAATCGTTGTTATTCTTGAGTCCATTGTTGCAGCCACTGTGTCAAACCATCTTGTTGAGGGTCTTCCTCTCTTTCACTGACCCTCTATTTACCAAGCATGATGTCCTTCTCCAGGGACTGATCCCTCCTGATAACGTATCCAAAGTATGTGAGATGAAGTCTCACCATTCTTGCCTCTAAGGAGCATTGTGGCTGTACTTCTTCCCAGACAGATTTGTTCATTCTTTTGGCAGTCCATGGTATTTTCAATATTCTTCACCAACACCATAATTCAAATGCATCAATTCTTCTTCAGTCTTCCTTATTCATTGTCCAGCTTCGCATGCATATGAGGTGACTGAAAACACCATGGCTTGGGTCAGGTGTACCCTAAAGTGACATCTTTGCTTTTTAACACTTTAAAGAAGTCTTTTGCAGATTGCCTAATGCAATGTGTCATTTGATTTCCTGACTGCTGCTTCCATGAGCATTGATTGTGGATGCAAGTAAAATGAAATCCTTGACAACTTCAATATTTTCTCCATTTGTCATGATGTTGCTTATTGGTCCAGTTGTGAGGATTTTTGTTTTCTTTATGTTGAGGTACAATCCATACTGAAGGCTGTAGTCTTTGATCTTCTTCAGTAGGTGCTTCAAGTTCTCTTCACTTTCAGCAAGCAAGGATGTGTCATCTGCATAATGCAGGTTATTAATAAGTCTTCCTCCAATCTTGATGCCCATTCTTCTTCACATAGTCCAGTTTCTCAGATTTTTTTTGCTCAGCATACAGACTGAATAACTATGGTGAAAGGATACAACTGGATACACACCTTTCATAACCTTAAACCACACAACATCCCCTTGTTTTGTTTGAACGACTGCTTCTTGGTCTAAGTACAGGTTCCTCATGAGTACAATGAAGTGTTGTGGAAGTCCCATTCTTTGCAATGTTATCCATAATTTTTTATTATCCACACAGTCGAATGCCTTTGCATAGTCAATAAAATACAGGTAAACATCTTTCAGGTATCCTCTGCTTTCAACCAAGATCCATCTGACATCGGCAATGATATCCTTTGTTCCATGTCCTCTTCTGAATTTGGCATGAATTTCTGACAGTTCCCTGTTGATGTACTGCTGCAACCAGTTTTGAATGATCTTTGGCAAAATTTTACTTGTGTGTGATGTTAACCATATTGTTTGATAACTTCCGCATTCGGTTGGGTCACCTTTGTTTGAATGGGTACAAATATGGATCTCTTCCAACTGGTTGGCCAGGTAGCTGTCTTCCAAATTTCTTGGCATAGACAAGTGAGCGCTTTCCATGCTGCATCCACTTGCTGAAACATCTCAATTCCTATTCCATCAACTCCCGGAGCCTTGTTTTTCACCACTGCCTTCAGTACTGCTTGGACCTCTTCCTTTAGTACCATCGGTTTTTGATCATATGCTACCTCCTGAAATGGCTGAACGTCAACCAATTCTCTTTGGTATAGTGACTATGCTATGTATTCCTTCCATCTTTTGATGCTTCCTGTGTCCTTTAATATTTTCCCTGGAGAATCCTTCAATATTGCAGGATTGAATTTCTTCTTAGTCTGGAAGCTCCACTGAAACTGGTCCACCAAGGGTTACCCTCCTGGTCTTTGAAATACTGGTGGCAAAACTTTCAGTATCACAGCAACATGCAAGCCACCACAGAACGACAAACTGACACATTGTTCAAAAGCTTACTGATAAGGTTTTGTGTTTGATGCACTGTTTAGATTAAATATATGCTATGAAAGTGAGAAATGTAGCACATTTTTAAGAAATTAAAAATTACAAAATTCCCATATCCTAATTCTGGCTTGAATGTCTTACTTCTTTCATTATAGTCTAGGTGAAGAGGTAATGAGTAAACAAGCCAACAAAGAAATGTATATATACTTACAAATTCATCGAGGAAGGCTAATATAATCTACATTATTTTAGTCTAAGTGATCCTGGAAGGCATCTATCGGAATTTAAGCTTAGCGATAATGTTCTTTATAATCTACTACTCCAGTATTTAGGAACAGAAAGACTACATACCCCTATCCTTAAGTAGAACTGCAATTTAGAAAGAAGATAAGGAGGAGCCTAAATACACCTGCATATAGCCTTTACAATCTTCTTTCACATAAAAGGTCACTTTTATTTTTAAATAAAAAAATTTAGACACCTGATGGGGACTGTCATTAATTTTTGCAAGATCCCTTTCAAACCTGCAGAAATTTTATTATGTTTTTGAAAAGAGACTAAATAAGAGTGAAGACTGCACAAAATCATAAAATATCCATAGTGGCTAATACTGCTATCCTGTCTACACACCAAGTAAGAATTTTAGAATCAAACATATTTCATAACAAGAACTTGGCTTAGCCAACATTTCATAGGAGTAAATTTGTTGTGGCAGAAATTTGATCTTTAGCTGTATATTTATTCTATAATCCAACTCTACAAATGATATTAACTCAAACATGAAAAGCAAATGGGACTTCCAACTCCAGTAAGGCAGCATACTTGGTGGTGTTATTGTTGTTAGGTGCCGTCAAGTCAGTTCCGACTCATAGCGACCCTGCAGGACAAAGTAGAACTGCTTCATAGGGTTTCCAAGGAGTGGCTGGCAGAAGGCAGCATACTAGATAACGTGAGAACTTTCTTGCTATCAAACACCTAAAAGTACTGGATAAAGTATATTAAACAAACGAATGACAATAATGACAACAAACACCTTTAAATGCTAAGCTTAGGTCACTAGAAATTAAGGGGCTGAAAAAAGAGGGGACTGAAAACCAGTGCAAGAAGTATTGAAACTATTACTGGGTCACCCTGAGTTACTGGTCTCAATAACCTAGGAACATAGGTTTAACAATCATTGAGAAAGAACTAGGACTCAAAAACTCAGATTCTCTACTTATTAAAAGGGTGAATGATAAAGACAACTACTCACAAACACAAGTAGACTACAAAGAGTCTTGTTTGTCTTAAACCCAGGCAGGTAATCAGGCTCTCAAGTTAATGAATACTCTCAGCCATCTAAGGAGAATTTTTAATTAAAATCACCAGTGATTTGTACTCCAGTACACCTGTTAGAATTAAAAGTAAACCTCTCTGAAGAAAGGCATCCTCAACCCAAACTTCGCAGGTCTCTGAAAGAAGAATTCTAACAAATATGGGCTCCCAATAAAATGATTTCATAATATACAAGGAAACAAGGCACTGTGAGTGAGAATCAGAGCAACAACAAATAACAGAACCTGACCTTCAAAACTTCAAATACTGCAAAAATAAAACAAATGTTTATTATATGCAGAGAATGAAAGAGAGAATAAAAAATAAGAGACATACAACAATAACTGAAGAGCCAAAACAACTTGTAGAAAGTATGGATAGAACAGCTCAAATTAAACTCAATCAAAAGTTAAACAGCTGAAAAAACATAACTGAAGAGAGAACGAGTGAAGTAGGAGATAAATCTGAAAACACACATAACATAGGACAGAAAACACAGAGAGAAAATAGCAACTATGAGAAAGAGGTTACCAGACATAGAAGATAGGATGAAAAGGTCCAGTACATTTATAAGTTGAATTGCAAGAAGAGAAAATAGACTGAGATTGAGACAATATTTAAAGCAATAATGTCTGGGAATTTTCCAGAATTGATGAAAAAGACTAATCCTCATGAACTAATTTTCATTCAGGGAGCTCACTGAATTCCAAGCAAGATAAATAAAAAGAAAATCCACGTGTAGACACATCATAGCCAAAATGCAGAGCATCAAAGGCAAAGTAATCTTAAAACAACTAGAATGAATTCAATAAGAATTATTTAGAACTAAGCTTCTTTGTTTATTGACAGAGAAAGTAGGCTGATGTGGAAATAAGGTGGTTATGGACTATGCAACATAAATGATGTCTTTCATTATATCCATTAAAGCAAAGAACATATAATGACTGGGTGCTTAAACAAGAAAGATTATGGATTAGTCCTACTAGCTTAACTATTCCAAGAGTGCTAAGTAACACGTCAAAGTTAAGCTTTAAATGCATTCCCACTAAGACACTATGGACTAAGTCCTTAGCCATATTCTATCTGGCATTTTATTAATGACTTGTAGCTGTTCACAAATGTGCATTAAATGGGAGGAAAGGAAAAAACATGCTTAACAAATTCATGGATATAAAAACTGGGAGAAAAAGCAAATCTTTTTAAAGGATGCTGAGAGTACTTGAAAGGCTAATAAGATTTAGTAAAAAATATAAGATGATTCACTGAGCAGAAAACCAGTATGGGTATAGGGTACACGGATGAGTCTAGAAGGGAGGAGATTTGGAGTAATAGCAGCAGCAAGTATGAAAAAGACTAAGGGGCTTAGAGTTGTCAACATGATCTGAGTCAACTCTGTGTGATGTGGCTGCCAAAAAAGTCTGTATGATCTCAGGCTACATTAAGAGAAGTACACTGTTGTTAGGTGCAATCAAGTCAGTTTCAACTCATAGCAACCCTGTGTACAACAGAACGAAACACTGCCCAGTCCTGCACCATCTTCACAATTGTTGTTATGCTTGAGCTATTGTTGCAGCCACCGTGTCAGTCCATCTTGTTGAGGATCTTCCTCTTTTTTGCTGACCCTCTACTTTACCAAGCATGATGTCCTTCTCCAGAGACTGATCCCTCCTAATAACATGTCCAAAGTATGTGAGACGTAGTCTCGCCATCCTAGCTTCTAAGGAACATTCTGGTTTTACTTCGTCCAAGACAGATTTGTCCGTTCTTTTGGCAGCCCATGGTATATCCAGTATTCTTCACCAACACCACAATTCAAAGGTGTCAATTCTTCTTCCGTCTTCCTTATTCATTGCACAGCTTTCACATGCATATGAGACAACTAAAAACACTATGGCTTGGGTCAGTTATACCTTAGTCTTCAAGGTGACATCTTTGCTTTTTAACACTTTAAAGAGGTCTTTTGCCGCAGATTTGCCCGATGCAATGTGTAGTTCGATTTCTTGACTGTTGCTTCCATGGGCGTTGACTGTGGATCCAAGTAGAATGAAATCCTTGAAGTACAGTATGCAATATATGGAGTGTGTCTGCTCTTTTATACTCTGTGATAGTCAGATAAATCTGATGACTTGAATTAATTTCATGCAAGATAGGGTTGAATGAAACAGGAATGTTTTGCATGGAAAGGTGAAATCTCAGGGGAACCACCACTGCAGTCTTCCAATATTAAACTGTCACAAAGAAAAGAAACTGGATTCACTTTATATGGATTCGAGGATGTAGAAAGGTGACTGAGAGATAAAATTAATGGGGGACAGAGTTCAGCACAATATAAACTTCAACATTCTAGGAGAAGGAACAGCCTAAAAATGGAATGGTCTACTGTTTGATACAGTAATGAGTTCCTTGTAGTTGCAAACGCTTAAGCATCAATAGATGGGGATGTTTTAGAGATGGTTAAAGGATCAGATGGGTGGTTGAACTAAAATAATTTGAGGTCTCTTTTAAATGTGCAACTCTGTGATTCTATGAAAAACCAAATGTTTGATGACAACAGTATAATGGTCAACTACAGAAGTTATATAGATACTTGTTAATATTCATCAAGGAGTCCCTGGGTAGTGTAAATGGTTACTGTGTTCTGTTTCTCACCAAAAAAAGGTGGGCAGTTCCAGTCCATCCAGAGGTGCCTTGGAAGAAAGGCCTGGTGATCGACTTCCAACAAATCAACATTGAAAACCTATGGAGCACAGTTCTACCCTGACACACATGGGAGTCAACACAAATTAGAATCAACTCGACAACAACTGGTGGTGATGGGAACATTCATCAATGGTTTGCTTATAAATGTTAGCTTTGAAAAATCAATGAGTAAGTCTTATAAAGAAATGTTTGATGAATACTCACAAGTATCTAAATAACTTCTATTCATCTTTTTTAGATGCCTAAAATATCTTTGAAAATAGTTTTCTGCTTCTGATGAATTATTTCTTTAGAACAAATTCTAAGCAATGGATTAAAGGCATGAACATCTGCACAGTTGTTCAGGTTATCCTATTGTTTTCCATTATATAATATCAGTATACAATGCTGCCTACAATAACTATAGTTTACCAAGTTTACCGTAATATCATCAGCCCCAAGTATGATAATTTTCTGTTTAGTTTTTAAAGCTATGAAAATAGTCTTAAACTTTTAATGAAATCTCAGTGGTAGCTCAAGACTTTTTTTTTCTTTTTAAATGTTTGTAATAGCAATTCAGAGATACTTCAGTTTACACAAAGTCCCCGGGTAGTGCAAATGGTTAATATGCTCAGCCACTAACCAAAATGTTAGAGATTAAAGTCCACCCAGAAGTACCTCAAAAGAAAGTCTAGCCCATTTACTTCTGAGAAAAATCAGCAATTGAAAACCCTATAGAGCTCAATTCTACTCTGGCATACATCGGTTTGCCATGAGTCAAAATCAACTTAGCAACTTTTTTTTAGTTTTCATATCTTTTTATTTATTTATTTATTTATTTATTGTACTTTAGGTGAAGGTTTACAAAACAAATAGTTTCTCATTAAACAGTCAGTACACATATTGTTTTATGACATTGGTTAACAACCCCATGACATGT
>NW_004443965.1:18152827-18170695 GCF_000243295.1 Trichechus manatus latirostris
TTTGTCTTTTTGTTGTAGAGGTGTTGGATTTTCTTGTAGATTATGGAGATTAGACCTTTGTCTGACTTGTACTGTCCAAAAACTTCTTCCCAGTCTGTAGGTTAGTTTTCATATCTTTGAAAAATATTTCTCTTTTTTTCCTCACTTTCTTTTTTCTCAGTTACCCGCATTTCCTATTGAATAACATTCTCATTCATATGCTTCATGTTTTTCCTATGAAATTAATGTGCTTATTATATACCATTCACATTTTTCATATCTCCATGCAAATATTTTCCCTAGTCTGTTACTGTCCTGCTCATTGAAATTCAGTTGTGATTTATTACATAAAATACAAGGTTTATATTTTTATATGTTGTCTGTATGGTTTCTGCAATAGTTTCAGAATAATTCTGTAGATTTAAAAACATCCTGTTGGGATTCTGATTGGCATTACAGTTAAAATCTATTTAACTTGAAGAAGATTAGGTTTTTTATTATATCCAGTAATGTGGCATTTTTTCCATTAAATCATCTAAAAAGGTTTTGTAATTTTTTTTTTCCTTCCACAAAGCTATAACATTGAGTAGTTTATTCTTAAAAGTTTTATGCTTTTTTGGGTCTTTTTTTTTTTTTTTTGGTTGTTATTATACTGGCTGGAAACCCTGGTGGCATAGTGGTTAAGTACTACATCTGCTAACCAAGGGTCAGCAGTTCAAATCCACCAGGCACTCCTTGGAAACTCTATGGGGCAGTTCTACTCTGTCCTATAGGGTTGCTATGAGTTGGAATTGATTAGATGGCATGGGTTTGGACGGTTTTTGGTTATTGTACTGGCAACTTGTTTAAGTATAGGTTCCAGGTGGTTTCTTCTGGTATACAGAAATGTTATAAATTGTCTTTGTTAATCTCTTATCCCATCACCTTACTACATTATTTTTTAAGTTGACTCCTATCATTTTAAGGTGAAATTAAAATCTTTTTTCTAAGTATGCATTTATTCCACTTTGAAACAATGATAAACTTGGTAATTTTTCTTTCATAACCATAATGAAGAAGTTAAATTTAATCAGCTGAAAATATTCTGCTGCCTAGCACACTCAATGCATTATTCTTACCAATTTAAGAACCCAGTTGTTAAAACTTCCTGATTTCCACAGTGGTCTCACTGACTATCCAGTGTCAAATACTGGGGAGTGAAAACACTACCTCAAGAACAATACACAGGGTGTAGCAGATCTGAATACTTATACTATGTTTAGATTTTTCTATTTGTAGAACAAATAAATTTTATCACAGGGTATATTCCAATACTTCAAATATATCACTACAATGACAGTACCGAGACTTTAAACAAATAAAAGTTTGTTAAAATTTTCACTACCATTTTATTATCTATCACTATAGATAAATAAACTTGCTGGATGAATTTGATCAAACTATAAGCCCAAATCACTCAGAAACATCTTGCTGAAAAGTGATCTCACCTTTAAAAACTAAACATTTTAGGAACTACACTGATATATTCTTCTGTTCCATGGCGACTACGTCACTAAGAGGTTCGTTTCGGGGGATAAATACAAACTTGTACAATTTTTTAGTTTCTTTCCTATCCTAAGAGCCATGGGGGAAGGAGATAGGAGGAAGAAGCAAGGAGTAAAGGAGGGGAAAAAAGGAAAGTGTTTCCTTTTTTTTCCAACACTAAACAGTAAAGCTCCAATTTTAGAGAAAAAAAAAACTATTTTCTTTTCTCCTTAGCCACATAACACATATAGTACAGTATAAAAGCACTGTGAATCCAATAGGCACTAAGCCACAGCAGGGACCCTCAATTTGTGCTGTTTGACTTCTGTAAAAACTCTCACCTATACTATGGCTTAAAGATTTGCTGTAAATCAATCTGCAGATTCTCTACTTTTGAAACTCTGGCTGGCATTTAGCTGAAAACAAGCTGCATCCTCTACTGACTGGATGCAAAAGCTGACTCATTTCCAGGCAAATGTTGCTGAAAAGGCCAGTTTTTTCTTTTCCATAAGTCTGCATAGACTTAACCTCTCTGTGGGTTTCCAACTCTGTTACCACTTGGCAGACAAACAGGACCAAAAAAAGTTGTTTGAACTGTGCTAGACCAACCCTTCAAGAAAATAAGGACAAGATGTGAGCCAGGAAAAGCACTTTGGAAACTACTTGCACCTAATAAAAACATCTTTTTAATTTAGCTAATGTGAAATCTGAAGTAGTTCAGTCCAAATGGAAAAGATGTTTTATTTATATTTATGTGTGTTCTTAATTTAGACCTGATTCATGTCTCACGAATAAAAGCTACTATTTTATAGAATAAGGTGCACATTTGGCCTTCACATACCCCTACTGCTCTTCATTAAACTAATAGGAGATATATGGCAAGATTCAATATTTGCCCTTAATTTTGCAAATAAGCTAAAATGTTCTTTTAAGAAGTCAATTCCTTAAAAAAATTATAATCAATAAAGTAATGTAGTTAGAATTCCATATGGCTACTTTTATCTCTTTCTCTATCCCAAAAATGTTCTGAGTACTGTGCTAAGCACACTCACATGTATTATCTCATTTAATCCTCACATTAAACTCTACAGGGATATTATTTTTGTAGGTGAGGAACTGGACAAAGGCAATGGTATATGCAAAGATAATGAAGCAAGAAACAGCAAGCTATATGAGGGAAAAGCTCCCCTTATATAGAGGATGGAGTACAATAACTACAAAGAATGAAAAAATGAAAAAAATGCTATTTTTCACACATACTACACCCGCAACACCAAACAAAAGAGTCTGATTGGACATTTGAGCTGTAAGACAGTTTAAGAAAACAATGGGGGCAGGCAGAAAGTGTTTTTTAATGAAATATAGTTTAAACAGTAGTTCCAAAACCTTAGTACACATCGAAATCACCTGGAGGACTCTACTCCCAGAGTTTCTGATTCCGTATGTTTGGGGTGGGGTCTGAGAATTTCCATTTTTAACAAGTTCCCAGGGGAAGCTGAGGCTGCTGGCCTAGGGACCAAATTTTGAGAACCCATTGTTCAGAGCAATGTTACATATGTACATATGAAATTCTACTAATATTTTCTTAGCTTTGAAAATGAACCCAGGCTAAGCGCTGAACAGAATCAGTTACTTTACATTTGATCAAACTTCAGTATTTGCATTTGGAAACGCTAAAAACTTTAGAGACAACTGGAAAATCACTGGTAAATAAAAAAAAGTTTGGCTCTCAAGTAAGCTCACTAATAAATTCAGGTATTTTCCAGGGACCAAAGCAACACAGGTGCCCCTTTACAAGCATAATGCTCCTTCATTGTTGCAGTCAGCACATAGAGTTTTCAGAATGACTTTTCTAATATGTGGTTTATGGGGGGGTAGTATGTATTGCCACTACCCGTCTGTTAGTTTGTCGTACTATGCTGGTTTGCGTGTTGCTGTGATGCTGGAAGCTATGCCATCTGTTTTCAAATACCAGCAGTGTCACTCTTGGTGGACAGGTTTCAGCTGAGCTTCCAGACTCACAGACTTTCTTCTTCCAGTCTTGACTAACTCAAATTGTTTTCCTTTTTGCTAGAAGCTACTGTGATGGTTAAGGTTGTATGTCAACTTGGCTGGGGCATGGTTATCAGTGGTTTGGCAGTTATGATGTAGTTTGGCAGTTGTATGATGTTGTGATCACTTCCATGATGAGATCTCATATAACGTGATCACCTCCATGATGGGATCTGCTGTGAGGAGCTAATCAGTTGAAAGGGAGTTTCCTTGGGCATGTGGCCTGCATCAAATATAAGTGGACATGCTGGCAAGGCTTGTGGGCTTTTGCTCACTCTGGATCCTGAAGCTGGCTCCTGTTGGTCTGACCTCCGGTTCTTGGGACTTGAGCTAGCAGCTTACTTGTGGTCTTGCCTGCTGATCTTAGGATTCATGGATCTTCGCAGCTTGTGAGCAAGAGCCCTGCTCTCTGACCTGCTGACCTTGGGTTTGCCAGCCCCTGTGGATATGTGAATCAGGAGAAGCCTCTATCCTGACCCATGGACTTGGGACGTTCCAGCCTCTACAACCACATGAGCCATTTCCTTGATATAAGTCTCTCCCTATATATATTTATACGCTTTACTGGTTTTGCTATTCTAGAGAACTCAGCCGAAGACAGCTACTAAATCCTATTTATTCATGACCATCAGGTTTGAGAAATGTTTATAAAGTATTTCAGTAGAAAAAGTCAAACGAAAGTGGCATATGTTTTTCCTACATTCCTCGTCATATATTGTAGTGAATGATTACAAGTGTGGGCTCTAATCTATAGAACTCGCTAGCCAAAAATGGTAGAATACACATTCTTCGTAAGTGCGCAAGAAACATTCTCCAGCATAAACCATATAGTGGCCCATTAAACAAGCCTCAATATATTTAAAATGACTGAAATCATATAAAGTATGTTCTTTGACCACAAGAGAATGAAACTAGAAATCAATAACAGACAGTAATTTGGGAATTTCAGAAATATGTGGAAGTTAAGCAACACACTCCTAAATAACTAATAGATCAAAGAAATCACAGGGAAACTAGAAAGCACTTTAATATAAAGGAAAATGAAAACACAACATACCCAAACTATGGGATGTAGCTAAAGCAACGCGTAGGGGGAAACTGACAGGCGTAAGTGCCTATATTAAAAAAGAAGAACGATTGCAAATCAATAACCTAACTTTCCACCCTAACACATAGAAAAAAGAAACTAAAACAAACTAAACCTAAAGCAAGCATAAGGAAGAAAATAATAAAGATTAAGAGTAGAACATAATGATACAGTGAATTAAAAAAAATAGAGAAAACCACTGAAATGAAAAATCAGTTCGTTGAAAAGATTAACAAAATTGAGAAGAAGTTTAGCTAGACTGACCGAGGCAAAAGAGAGAGAAGATACAAATTACCAAAATCAGACAAAAGAGGGGACACAACTACTGACCTTATGGAAGTAAAAAGGATTATGATGGAATACTATGAACAACTGTGTGTCAATAAATCAGATAACCTAGATGAAATGGACAAATTCCTAGAAAGATACAAACTACAAACCACTAAAACTAGCTCAAGAAGAAAAAGAAAATCTGAATAGCCCTCTAACAAGTAAAGAGATTGAATCAGTAATTAAAAGACTTCCCCAAAAGAAAAGCCCAGGGCCAAATGGTTTCACTGGTGCAATCTTCTAAACATGTAAAGAAGAATTAATACTAACTCTTCACAAACTCTTCCAAAAAATAAAAAAGGAAGGAATACTTCCTACCTCATTCTGTGTGGCCAATATTACCCTAATACCAAAACCAGACAAAGATATTACAAGAAAAGAAAACTACAGACTAAAATTTCTTATGAATATAGAGGCTAAAATCCTCAACAAAATACTAGCAAACCAAATCCTGGAACATATAAAAAGAATTATACACCATGACTATGTGGGATTTACACCAGTAACGCAAAGTTAAACATCTAAAAATCAATTGATGCAATACTAATTCAGCAGAACAAAGGACAAAACCCACATTATCATCTCAATAAATTCAGAAAAAGCATTTGACAAAATCCAACACCCTTTCATGAAAAAAGAAAAAAACAAAAAACAAACAAGAAATACCTGACAGACTAGAGATAGAAGAGAACTTCCTCAACCTCACAAAGGTGTTTAAAAACACCCATAAGTAATATCAGATTCAAAGGTGAAAGGCTGAATGTTTTTCACCTAAGATCAATGACAAGAAATATCTACTCTCACCAGAATTATCTGAAGAATTCCAACAAGAATGTTCTATTCGATATTACATTGGAGGTTTGAAAGGTATCCAGATTAGAAAGGAAAAAGTAAAACTATCATTATTTGCAGATGGTACGACCTTATACAGAAAATCCTACGGAATACAAACAAAAAAGTTTTGGAACTAATAAACAAGTTCGGCAAGGTTTCAGGATAAAGATCAATATATAAAAATCAACTCTACTTCTATAGCTAGCAATGAACAACCCAAAAATAAAAATAAATAAATAATTCCATTTACAATAGCATAAAAAATAAAGTAAAATATTTAGAAATAAATTTAACAAAAGAATTGCAAGACTTGTACTCTGAAATCTAGAAAACATTACTGGAAAAAATTAAAGAAGATCTAAATAAATGAAACAACATCCCATGTTCAAGAATTAGAAGACTTAATATTGTTAAGACGGTATTACTTCCTATATTTATCTATAAAGTCAACTGAATCTTATAAAAAAATGTGGGCTCTGGAGCCAGGCTGCTGGAATTTAAATTCCAGATCAGTCATACACTAGCTATATGAGTTGGGTAAGTCACTTAACTTTTCTAAGCCTCAATTTCCTCATCTGTAAATGAGAGTAAAAACAATACTTAGTTCATAGGGATTTTATGAAGAATAAATGAGATTATGATTATCAATATAAAATTCTTTGTACTGTATTGGTACATTGTAAGCTTTAAGTAAACATAAGCCATCATTATGATTATTTTCATACTCTATAGCCTACTACTTGTTTCTGATACTTTTTTTGTCCCTACTGAGTAGCTATAGCTATGGACCATATATTTAGAAAAGAATAAACAAGTAATCTCTCTCCTCTTGTCAATTACTGATTGGAAATTACACTACTATACTACTGGGGATCCTTAAAGTCAATGTTGATTTGGAGATAAAATCACTGGCCTTGGTCTCTAAATCACATATTCAAATTATATCAGCAAAGTGGGTGCATACACATTATTTCACTGGAGTCTCACAGTGGGCAAGGTATGGGCTTATTTGCTCTATAGATGTGAAAACTGAGGATCTAATTAATATTAAGAAACCTCCTTGACAGTCAATGGTCTCAAGTCCCAGAAATTTTTGAAGTCTTCCTTATGTACATTTGTGATTATTTTAACTAAGCCTATCTAACATGTTTTAGTTATAATGACTTATTCTGAATTCCAAACATTTTAAATCCATACCCATTTTCTTGTAGTCACAACATATGACAGATGTGGATGCAAGCCTTCAAAATAAATGGAGCCTTTTCAAAGATGATTCAAGATGTACTGTTATTTTAAGATGAGCATTTCAAGAAGATGATGTTTATATACATGACTAGACAGATTCGTCATATCCTGAAAAATATGGCCAACATGATCCTTTTTAACTCATTTGTTGGCTGTTTGGGTTCACAGTAATTAGCAATAGCATACAATTCTATGAACAAAAAAATTTAATATTATAATGTAAAAATGATTTAGTCCTGAAACCTAAAATTAGACCACCTTCCCTCTACAGTAAGATAAGAATATTTACTTTCAAATAAATCCCAAAGATTAATGAACCAATCATTTAACTTCCTCTGTTTGATGTCAATATTTCCCACTAAATTAATTCCCAAAGTCCTTTTTATGTCACAGCTATCTATACAAATTAAGGAGCCCTGGTGGTGCAGTGCTTAAAGTGCTCACCTGCTAACCAAAAGGTTGGTGGTTTGGACCCACCAGCTGTTCCATGGGACAAAGTCTGCTTCCTAAAGATTTACAGCCTTGGAAACCCTTTGGGGGCAGTTCTACTCTGTCCTATAGGGTTGCTATAAGTTGGAATCAACTCAACAGCAGTGAGTTTAGTTTGGTTTATCTATATAAATTAGGCAAAATTATGCCAAATACTATATTGTAAACATCCTTTCTTTCCTTTTATAGATTGAAACTATAGAATATCTATAGATGAATACAACCTAACTGTTCTACTGTAGGAACTTCCAGGTATTTCTTTCAAAACTAAATAAGTGATTCTTAAAAACAGATTGAGAAGTGGAAGATTTGGGTTCATTCCACTAGCTGCTTGTGTGAGTTTCATTAAATCACAGTTACTTTAAGGTCATTCCCACAATATTTAACAACAGGGCCAACATCCTGCCCGGCTGTCAATGTTACCTTATTCTACTCGCACAAACAGAGTAATAGTCTTCTCTGCCTTGTGCAACTCTAACAGTTTTTTTTTAATGCATTTACCATGTTGCATTATATTTTGTACCAGATACACTGCAGATGCTCAATAAATGTTTGTGGAGAACTATTTTTAAAACAGTATTTCTCGATTAATGATAAAAGTATTTTGTGAATCCAACATGGATGAATCTGGAGGCATTATGTTGAGTGAAATAAGCCTATCATGAAATGACAAATATTGTATGAGACCACTACTATAAAAACTCATGAAAAGACTTACATGCAAAAAGAAACAATCTTTGATGGTTATGAGGAAGGGGAGGGATGGGAGGGAAAAACACTAAATAGACAATAGATAGGTGGTAACTTCGGTGAAGGGTAAGACAGTATACAGTACTGGGGAAGCCAGCACAACTTCTACAAGGCAAGAACATGGAAGCTCCACTGACACATCCAAACTCCCTGAGGGACCTAATTACTGGGCTGAGGGCTGTGGGGACCATGGTCTTGGGGAACATCTAGCTCAAGTGTCATAACACAGTTTATAAAGAAAATGTTCTATATTCTACTTTGGTGAGTAGCATCTGGGGTCTTAAAAGCTTGTGAGCAGCCATCTAAGATACTCCACTGGTCTCACCCCATCTGGAGCAAGGGAGAATGAAGAAAACCAAAGATACAAAGGACTAATGAACCATAACTACCACAGCCTTCACCAGACTGAGTCTGGCACAACTAGATGGTACCTGGCTACTACCACCAACAGCCCTGACAGGGATCACAACAGAGGGTCCTGGACAGAGCTGGAGAAAAATGTAGAACAAAATTCTAACTCAAAAAAAAAAAAAGAACAGACTTACTGGTCTGACAGAGACTGGAGAAAACCTGAAAGTATGGCCCCTGGATACCCTTATAGCTCAGTAATGAAGTCATTGCTGAGGTTCACCCTTCAGGATCAGACAGGTCCAGAAAACAAAACAAGACTAAATGGGCATACCAGCCCAGGGGCAAGGAGAAAAAGGCAGGAGGGGACAGGAAAGCAGGTAGTGGGGAACCCAAGGTAGAGAAGGGGAGAGTGTTGACATGTTGTGGGGTTGGCAACCAATGTCATAAAATGATAACTATATTAATTGTTTAATTAGAAACTAGTTTGCTCTGTAAACCTTCATCTAAAGTACAATAAAAAAAAATTTTTTTTAAAGTATATTGTGAATCGAGGATTATGATTAATCCACAATACCAAATGAGGTCTGTTAAAAACAACATAAACAAGTAAAAACACTACTTACCCTATTTCAGAAATTTATTATAAACAATCCTCATCATTTCCTAAAATCTATTTAAACACTTGGGTGGGTGATGTCTGGGAAATTAACTTTCTAGGTTCTAAGGGAAAATGTTAGGAAACATAAACTCAGATGCCTCAATACTATCTGTGGTGGGGACATCTATTGTTTTGTCTAACCAGCACCCAAACAACCTTCTTATTTAAGAAGACTCCGAGGCTGAACTCTACCTCCCACTACAGAAGCCAATTAGAAAAGATTTTACCCACCTGGCAGCTACAGCATGCATACATGACCTCAAAAACACCAAAACCAAACCTGTTGCCATCGAGTCAATTCCAACTCATAGTGACCCTATAGGACAGAGTAGAACTGCTCCATAGGTTCTCCAAGGAGCGGCTGGTGGATTTGAACTGCCAACCTTTTGGTTGACAGCTGAGCTTTTAACCACTGCACCACCAGAGCTCCGTAGAGCTAAAAAGATGCCCAGGAACTCAACTTTAAGGATGTAAAAGAGCAGGCCAAAGCCAGGACAATGCAAGAATCAAAGAGTAATGACTAGAAATAACTACTAATAAAAGAGAAAGCCAAAACAAGCAATCAAAAAAACTCATTTGACACCTTTACCTGTTGCCGTCGAGTCACGTCCAACTCATAGTGACCCTATAGGACAGAGTAGAACTGCCCCATAGAGTTTCCTAAACTGTAATCTTTATGGGAGCAGACTGCCACATCTTTCACCTGCAGAGTGACTGGTGGGTTTGAACCACCGAATTTTCGGTTAGCAGTTGAGCACTTAACCACTGTGCAACCAGAACTCTTTTGCCACCTTTAGAGGTGACTGTGGCTAGATGATACCAAAAGCAAATCTATTGCTGTCGAGTTAATTCCAACTCATAGTGACCCTATAGGACAGAGCAGAACTGCCCCATAGGGTTTCTAAAGCTGTAAATCTTTACGGGGGCAGACTGCCACGACTTTCCTCCTGCAGAGCAGCTGGTGGGTTCAAACTGCCGTCTTTTTGTTAGCAGCCGAGCTATTTTATTATTCATTTATTGGATATAAGAATGGTATTATGGCTATATAACTCCTTGCTACTCCTTTAAAGTGCAACTGATACTGAAATGATTCTAAAAATCGTTTATTAAATTCAGATTCTAAATTCTAAAAATTGTTTATTAAATTCAGAAGAAAACCCAGCTCAAGACAACAGTGTTCAAAAGGAGACCTAGGTCTGTCACTGACTTCTGATCTAGAGTTTCTTCCAATACTGTGATGCCTCTGACCTGACTAAATGGCTTTAAGACATTTTTTCTGATTTCTTAAGACCATTTTGAATGTTTCTCTGATTTCTAGTATTTTAGCAATGCTATTTATGCAAATATATTGAGTATTATCTTGGTCCTCTTTTTCAAAGTCAACAGATTAGGTATTAGGTGGAACACGCATGCAAAATATCCTCCAGGTTAACAAAAGCTGCTAACAGGTCCTCTGTAGGTGTGATTCTTAAAATACCTAAGAGTACAGTCGTTGTTGTTAGGTGCCATCGAGTTGGTTCCGACTCATAGCTACCCTATCTATGTACTACAGACAAAAACAATGCCGGGTCCTGTGCCATCTTCACAATCATTGTTACACTTGAGCCCACTGTGGCAGCCACTGTGTCAATCCATCTCATTGAGGGTCCTCCTTTTTTACACTGACCCTCTATTTTACCAAGCATGATGTCCTTCTCCAGGGACTGGTCCCTCGTGATAACATTTCCAAAGTATGTGAGACGTGGTCTCGCCATCCTTGCTTCTAAGGAGCATTCCAGTTGTACTTCTTCCAAGACAGATTTGTTCCTTCTTCTGGCAGTGCATAGGATATTCAATATTCACCAACACCACCATTCAAAGGGATCAATTCTTCTTTGGTCTTCCTTATTCATTGTCCAGCTTTCCCATGCATATGATGCGATTGAACATACCATGGCTTGGGTCAGGCACACCTTAGTCTTCAAGGTGCCATCTTTGCTTTTCAACACTTTAAAGAGGTCTTTTGCAGCAGATTTGCCCAGTGCAATGCGTCATTTGATTTCTTGACTGCTGCTTCCATGGGCATTGATTGTGGATCCAAGTAAAATAAAATCCTTGACAACTTCAATCTTTCTTCCATTTGTTATGATATTGCTTATTGGTCCAGTTGTGAGGATTTTTGTTTTCTTTATGTTGAAAATGCTACTGAAGGCTGTGGCCTTTGATCTTCATCACTAAGTACTTCAAGTCCTCTTCACTTTCAGCAAGCAAGGTTGTGTCACTTGCATAACGCAGGTTGTTAATGAGTCTTCCTCCAATCCTGATGCCCCGTTCTTCTTCATACAGTCGAGCTTCTCAGATTATTTGCTTAGCAAAGAGTAGAGTAGGCCCCACTTTATAGGCTGCACATTGCTGGATTTCTTAAACCTGGTAGGCATCAGGTGAAATCCTGACTGAGCATGCCCTGCCCACACATATGCAAGCGTCTGTCTCTTTTGGACAGTGGTAGAACACCAGCCAGTGAGCAAATGTGGTGAAAAAGGAAATACAGTCTTTATTAGGCAATGATGAATGAACTGAATACTGAAATTTAAACTGGTGATAAATGGAGCTGCCCAGACTTTATTCTTCAAAACAATATATCAGCCAGCTGTTAACTTATTCAAACCCTAAATCAAGAAAGAGCTCATGTCTCTAATCTAGTACCTTCTCAGGGAAAATGGGCTGGAAAATGCATTGTCAGCTGACATTTTTCTCTTTGCTACTAAAATATTACTCTTTTTTATAGGCTTTTACACATTTACAGATTTTTATCAACATACTTTCAAACTAGGCTAATTACATTAGCTACAACCCCTGGTCCAACACAAAGTGTTACTGTATGAAGATCATTCACAGAAAAGACAAAATTTAATACAGATTTTATTTTCAGAGTTATAAAAAACTGGAACTTATTATACGAGAAAGATTATGAAAGACTACTAAGAGTAAGTTAATTTCAATTTTCTTCAAATTTTCCTCCAAATCCTTATCTTTAACAAATTCTATCCCTTAAAACTACCACTGACTTAATATGATCTTTTCTTCTAATGAAATGGTATACCTGAATGATCCAAGTCCTGAAATCCTTTTCTGGAATTACTTTTTGCAACTAGAGCAATAAGAGGATCTCACGAATTCCTTACCCCAAGTGTCACCACTTAAAATAAACAAGCAACCAAACAAAAATCACAAACTTGTTGAAAGGTCAGATATTAAAGATTCAGATTAAAATCTAGGAATCTCATACATACATACTAGGTTTCCTTGAAGATTAATGTGGACGTAGTATAACAGCTCTAGAAGTATAAATACAGGAAATTCTCTTAAGAAGATTTTAAAAAGCTAAATCTATCAGTTTTACAGTAAATTCTTTACAATAGTTCTTCTAATTAGGGAAACTATTCACATTTGCTTTCGAGAATATAGCCCACAAAAGCTTTAATTAAAACACAAATTTAAAAATATTACTATTTTTCAAAAACTAAAACACATTGAGCAAATCAATTGTGGTAGTAAGTATTGACACTATGTATGGAAAACTAGGGATGGAATTAGCCCATGAAAGGATTGGACCATTTTTGCTTCTTTTAAGAGAATGTGAGGTGTGTGCTTAAGAAAAAGGTTAATATTGGAGTTTTCAATCATCTAAAAAAAAAAGACAAAGTCTGCATCCATAAATAATGATGTGTGATCACTATGAGCCAGAATCAACTTGATGACAATGGTTGGAAGCTCTTTGATTAAAGAGGATGCTGATGTTAATAATATTGCCCCCCAACCAAGCTTCCTGCAGATAGCTGAATTTATGTTTGACCAGCTCAAATTATGGATTTCTTATAATCAACCATTTTCTTTCTCTGCACATTCCTTGGAGACCTAAAATAAGACTGCATTAAATCAGGAAAGAATTTTCTTCTATAAAAGCAAGTGTGAGGGGAAATGTTCAAAGAATAAAGGTCATTCACAAGAATTCAACCTGATAGTTTTTCATATTCTATACCTTCATCTGTCTTGTCCTTTTAAGTAAAAAAAAGAACTTGAAGAAGCATCATGAAGAATCTTTTTTGTATGCAACCAAATGTTGTTTGTAAAATGGTCATGGTGGGACTTTATTTAAATAGGTACACGAGGCAGGGCCAAGATGGCGGAGTAGTCAGAAGCTTCCAGTGGTCCCTATTACAACAAAAACCCAAAAAAACAATTGAATCAATTATATATGACAATCTAGGAGCCCAGAACATCAAAGGCAAACTTGAGGAATTGGACTGAGTGGCAGAGGGAGGGAGAGATGGTTCGGAAGCAGCGAAGTTTCCAGACCCGACCCGGCAACAGCCTGAGCCCTTCGGGCTGGACCAGCCCATTGTGCACGGTGAGGCAGGCAAGTGAAAGCTCTCGGGAGGCATTTTCCACACCAGGAGAGACCCAGCAGCAGAGAGTCTACTTGGCCATCCGTAACGAGTGAGAAGCAGCTCTCGATCGGCAACAGTTAAGTACTTGTATCTGGCCTACTGCATGGATTAAAAACACCCCCCTTTGGTTAAAAACCTCTCTTCCATTTACCTCCCCACTCCATGCTCTGCATTGAGTCTGGAACAGCTTCAGTAACTGCCAAGTCCCCTTGGCCAGAAGTAGGAACCATCATGCCCTTGAGCCAAGTGGCCTTGGAGAGTGAACAAATTAACAAACAGGGAAAAAAAAAATCTCCCAGCTCCCCTAGGCCAGGAACTCAGGGTAGACACAGCCCCTTTGCCTAGGCACAGGCATAAGGGGTTCACGGACACTGAGTGCCTTTCCCCCTGCAGAGACATGTGTGGGCACATTTCAACAGCGTAGGTCCTCGTTACCACAGTACAACAGGGTATGTACTGGAAGCCTAACTTCAACTGTTTCAGCTGTGAAGTGGCAGGTTCCTGACATATGACACTGCTCTGCCTGTTAAGCAGGGTCTTCGCCTACCCACATCAGGGACCTGAGGACTGGTGGCTCCACCCATGACACATAACCACCTGCAACAGGGGCTCAAGAATAAGTGGTGCCCCCTAGTCCTTACAGCGAACAGCATTGGGTGCTTATAGTCCAGCTGCAAAACCTATCCACCTAAGCGCCCTAGGGAACAGGGACATGCTTTCCTTCTGGACACTCGGGGATGGCCATCAGCATCCTGCCTTGCTCAGTGTGTGACCCGCTGCTGAAGCCGGATGTCTGTGTCTACATCAATCACCCATGCCTGTCGAGGACTGTAGG
The DNA here is from genome assembly GCF_000243295.1 of Trichechus manatus latirostris. Lineage (NCBI taxonomy): Eukaryota > Metazoa > Chordata > Mammalia > Sirenia > Trichechidae > Trichechus > Trichechus manatus. Next base: position 18,167,392 of record NW_004443965.1, read on the forward strand.
TGAGAGCCTGTACCACACACTTGGTGGCCAACTACCTGGACACCTGAGCAGAATTCATACAGGAGGAGTGGGTGGACTCCTGGGCTCACATACTTAGTGGCAGGTCTGGGCACTTGGTGGCAGAATGTTGGAGCTTCATGGGTGCTGGTGAGCAGACTAGCTCAACGAGCAGCCTATTTGGGCATATCAAAACAAAACAAAACAAAAAGCTAGGACACAGTGAGCAAGCATAAAATAAATAAATATAATAACTTATTGATAGCTTGCAGACAAGAGTCAATATCAAATTACATAAAGAGGCAGACCATGATGGCTTCAGCAAGCTCATAAATAAATAATCTAGAAATTTTCCAGAGGAAGAGAATTTCTGGGAATTACTGGAGGCAGAATACAAAAGATTAATATACAGAACTCTACAAGAGATCAGGAAGGAAATTATGCAAAATGCAGAACATGCAATAGAGGAACTTAAGAAGATTAGAAAAGAGCATAATGACAAATTTAACAGGCTGCAAGAATCCAGAGAGATGCAGCAATCAGAAATCCAGAAGATTAAAAATAAAATTTCAGAATTAGACAACTCAATAGAAAATCATAGGAGAAGAATTGAGGCAATGGAAATCAGAATTAGTGTGATTGAGGATAAAGCAATTGACACCAACTTATTTGAGGAAAAATCAGATAAAAGGATTGAAAAAAATGAAGAAACCTTAAGAATTATGTGGGATTCTATCAAGAGGAATAACCTACAAGTGATCAGAGCACCAGAACGGGGGGGATAACAGAAAATACAGAGAGAATTGTTGAAGGTTTGTTGACAGAAAACTTCCCTAATATCATGAAAGATGAGAAGATATGTATCCAAGATGCTCATCAAACCCTACATAAGGTAGATCCCAAAAGAAAGTCACCAAGATGTATTATAATCAAACTTGCCAAAACCAAAGATAAAGAGAATTTTAAGAGAAGCTAGGGATAAATGAAATGTCATTTAAAAGAGAGTAGATAAGAAGAAGCTTGAACTATTCAGCAGAAACCATGCAGGCAAGAAGGCAATGGGATAACATATATAAAGCCTTGAAGGAAAAAAATTGCCAGCCAAGAATTATATATCAAGCAAAACTGTCTCTCAAATATGATGGAGATATAAGGGAATTTCCAGATAAACAGAAGTTTAGGGAATTTGCAAAAACCAAACCAAAATTACAGGAAAGACTAAAAGGAGTACTCCAGTTAGAAAATCAATAACATCAGATGACAAACCAAGACTAGAACACAGGACAGAGCAACTAGATATCAACCCACGTAGGGAAGGCACAAAAATAAATCAAAGTTAAAACACTGAAAATAGAGAAACAGAGATGTCAATATGTAAAAGATGACAACATTAAAACAAAAAAGAGGAAATAAAAAATGTACACACAGATTTTTCATATGGAGAAGAAGTCAAGGCAATATAAAGAAATAAAAAACTTGTTTACCCTTAGAAAAATATTAAGGTAACCACAAAGGAAACTAACAATCCTACACATCAAAATAAAAAACAAGAAAAATATAAAGACTGAGAAAATACAAAATCAACAACAATGAAAAAGATGAAAAGAAAATACATAAAGAAGAATTACTCAGCACAGAAAATTAAGTGGTACACAGAAACTGAGAACAACACACAAAAAAAGACATCAAAGTGACAGCACTAAATTCATATCTATCAATAATTACACTGAATGTAAATGGACTAAATGCACCAATAAAGAGATAGAGAGGGGTAGAATAGATTAAAAACATGCACCATCTATATGCTGCTTACAAGAGACACACCTTAGACTTAAAGACACAAACAAACTAAAACTCAAAGGATGGAAAAAAATATATCAAGCAAACAACACTCAAAAAAGAGCAGGAGTGGCAATATTAATCTCTGACAGACTTTAAAGTAAAATCCACCACAAAGGATAACGAAGAACACTATATAATGATTAAAGAGGACACAACTATAATAAATATTTACACACCCAATGACAGGGCTCCAAAGAACATAAAACAAACTCTAACAGCATTGAAAAGAGAGATGGACAACTCCACAATAATAGTAGGAAACTTTAACACACCACTTTCGGTGAAGGACATAACACCCAGAAAGAAGCTCAATAAAGACATGGAAGAGCTAAATGCAACCATCAACCAACTTGATCTCATGGATATATACTGAACACTGTACCCAACAGCAGCCAAGTATACTTTCTTTTCCAACACACATGGAACATTCTCCAGAATAGACCACATATTAGGCCATAAAGCAAGCCTTAACAGAATCCAAAGCATTGAAATATTACAAAGCATCTTTTCTGACCATTAAGCCATAAAAGTATAAGTCAATAACAGAAAAAGCAAGGAAAAAAAAATCAAACATATGGAAACTGACCAACACCTTGCTCAAAAACTACAGGGTAACAGAAGAAATTAAGGATAGAATAAAGAAATTCATAGAATCAAACAAGAACGAAAACACACCCTATCAGAACCTTTGGGACACAGCAAGCAGTTTATAGCAATAAATGCACACATCCAAAAAGAAGAAAGGGCCTGTGATGGTTACAACTGTGTGTCGTCTTGGCTGGGCCATGATTCTCAGTGTTTTAATGTCATCACTCCCATGATTGAATATACTGTGAGTAGCCAGTCAGATGAAAGGGAGTCTCCTTGGGGGTGTGGCCTGTATCTGAATATAAACAGACATTCTGCCTCCTGTCATCTAATCTCTGGTTCTTGGGACTTGAACTGTCAGCTTATGTGCTAAACTTGGGATTCGTCAATCTTCACAGCCTGTGAGTGGAGCCCTGCTCTCTGACCTGCCAATCTTCGGTTCGCCAGCCCCTGGAGCTACATGAATCAGGAGAAACCTTGTGGTCTTGCCTGCCGATCTCGGAATTTGTCAACCTTCACAGCCTGTGAACAGGAGCCCTGCTATCCGACCTGCAGATCTTGGGCTCACCAGCTTCTGTGGCTGCGTGACTTGGGAGAGGCCTCTACCCTGATCCATGGACTTGCGACGTTCTAGCCTCTACAATCACGTGAACTGTTTCCTTGATACAAATCTCTCTCTCTATATATATAGATATATATATTCACATGCTTTACTGGTTTTGCTTCTCTAGAGAACCCAGCCTAAGACAGGGACAAAATCAAAATATTAACCCTACAACTGGAACAAGTAGAAAGAGAGCAGCAAAAGAAGCCCTCAGGCATCAGAAGAAAGGAAATAATAAGAATTAGAACAGAATTAAATGAAATAGAGAATAGA
>NW_004443965.1:18171307-18173486 GCF_000243295.1 Trichechus manatus latirostris
AACATTAGAAAAACAATGTAATCCATCACATTAATAAAACAAAAGACAAGAACCACATGATTTTATCAATCGATACAGAAAAGGCATTTGACAAAGTCCAATACCCCTTCATGATAAAAACTCTCAAAAAATTCAACAAAATAGGAATAGAAGGGAAATTCCTCAACATAATTAAGGGCATTTGTACAAAGCCAACAATGAACATCATTCTAAATGGAGAGAGTTTGAAAGCACTCCCCTTGCGAACGGGAACCAGACAAGTATGCCCTTTACCACAACTCTTATTCACCATTGTGCTGGAGGTCCTACACAGAGCAATTAGGCTAGAAAAAGAAATAAAGGGCATCCAAATTTGTACCAAAGAAGTCAAAGTGTCTCTATTTGCACATGATATGATCTTATAAACAGAAAATCCCAAAGAATTCACAAGAAAACTACCGGAACTAATAGAAGATTTCAGCAAAGTATCAGGATACAAGATAAACATACAGAAGTCAGTTGGATTCCTCTACACCAACCAAGAGAACTCTGAAGAGGAAATCAACAAATAAATATCTTTTAAAATAGCCCCCAAGAAGATAAAATACTTAGGAATAAATCTAACAAGTAAAATACTTAGAAATAAATCAAACCAAAGATGTAAAAGACCTATACAATGAAAACGACAAGATGCTACTGCAAGAAACCAAGAGACCTGCATAAGTGGAAAAACATACTTTGCTCATGGATAGGAAGACAAAACATTGTGAAAATGTCAATTCTACCCAAAGTGATCTACAGATACAATGCAATCCCAATCCAAATTCCAACGGCATTTTTTTAAAGAGATTGAGAAACAAATCACCGATTTAATATGGAAAGGGAAGAGGCCCCAGATAAGTAAAGCATTACTCAAGAAGAAGAACAAAGTCGGAGGCCTCATACTACCTGATTTTAGAACTTAATATACCGTCACGGAAGTCAAAACAGCCTGGAACTGGTATAACAACAGACACATGGGCTAATGGTACAGACTTGAGAGCCCGGACATAAATTCATCCACCTCTGAGCAGCTGATACTTGACAGAGGCCCGGAGTCCATTAATTGGGGAAAAGACAGTCTCTTTAACAACGGTGCTGGCATAATTAGATATCCATCTGCAAAAACCTGAAACAAGACCCATACCTCACACCATGCACAAAAACTAACTTAAAATGAGTCAAAGACCTAAATATCAAATCTAAAACAATAAAGATAATGGAAGAAAACATAGGAGCAATACTAGGGGCCCTAATACTTGGCATAAACACAATACAAACCATAAGTAACAATGAACAAACACCAGAAGAGAAACCAGATAACTGGGAGCTCCTAAAAATCAAACACTTATGCTCATCAAAAGACTTCACCAAAAGAGTCAAAAGACAATCTACAGACTGGGAAAAAAATTTTGGCTATGACAAATTCGATCAGCATCTAATCTCTAAAATCTATAAGATACTGCAAAACCTCAACAACAGAAAGGCAAATAACCCAGTTGAAAAATGGGCAGAGGATATGAACAGGCACTTTGCCAAAGAAGACATTCAGGCGGGTAACAGACACGTGAAGAAATACTCATGATCATTAGCCATTAGGGAAATGCAAATCAAAACTACAGTGAGATACCATTCACCCCAACAAGGCTAGCATTAATCCAAAAAACACAAAATAATAAATGTTGGAGAGGTTGTGGAGAGACTGGAGCACTTATACACAGTTGGTGGGAATGTAAAATGGTACAACCACTTTGGAAATCAATTTGGTGCTTTTTTAACAAGCTAGAAATAGAAGTACCATATGAACCAGCAATCCCACTCCTTGGAATATATCCTAGAGAAATAAGAGCCGTCACATGAATAGATATATGCACACCCATGTCCATGGTAGCACTGTTCATGACAGCAAAAAGATGGAAACAACCTAGGTGCCCGTCAACAGACGAACAGATAAATAAATTATGGTATATTCACACAATGGAATACTATGCAATGATGAAGAACAATGAGGAATCCGTGAAACATCTTATAACATGGAGGAATCTGGAAGGCATTACGCTGAGTGAATTTAGTCAGTCACAAAAGGACAAATATTGTATAAGATCACTATTATAAGAACTCAAGAAAAGGTTTAAACACAGAAGAAAACATTCTTTGATGG